>NC_139843.1:1127231-1162231 GCF_963691815.1 Echiichthys vipera
TCATTCACCGCAGACAAAGACAAACAGGAGCTTCTGCCTGTGTGACTCTTTTCAGGGCGTCGCTGCTCAATGAGAACGCCACAGGACGGACTCTGGCTACGACCTCTCCTCACTCACGTACGGTGTACCGCGGACCACCTTTTACCTTTGTGCTTTGTACCTGCAGTCACTCCAGAAATTCTCATCTGGAAAAAAAGACTCCCTATGTTTTCTGACGACAGACAATGGCTTTTCCAGCGCCTCCAAGGACGCCAGGAGTCATCGCCCTCACAAACACGTGGAAACTGTGAATGGAAGCTTAAAGAAAATCACCTAAAGTTGCTCTCGTGCTGGTTGGGCCATTGGCAGCCACTTGGTGCAGCCATGGATGGAGCAGCTGAGTGCATCGGTATCAGCAGCTCCTGCCGTGCTTTCAGTTGAGTGAAGCGTGCAGCCATCTTAGGGCGCACTCCCACTGTTCCTCCGTCCCGTGCCCCAGCACGTGTCACGGCTAAAGTCTGGTTCCTTTGACCAGTGTGTGTGCAACCGTACCACGTCTAGGAGCGGCACGCTTGCCGTCCACGGCCCGTTTGGGAGAGGTGGGCTTTAGTAAAGCACGTTTGCACGTGTACGAGCACGAGCGTGCGCACGTGTACGAGCACGAGGCCTACGGCGGCTCTGAGGTCATTTCCTGTGCGCCTGTTGGGACGTAGAAAAAAGAAGGAGGGACCATGCGCGGACATTTCAAACAATGGCGGTGAAAGGTTCACGTTGGTGTGATGCGGAGGTGGAGTGTTTACTGCAGATTTGGTCGATGAAAAGATTCAAAAACAGTCGACAAGACGCACAAAAACTCCGAGGTCTACGGAAAGATCTGGAAACAAAGCCACGCATCGCCATGACGTCATCAATGCGTGTGACGTGTTACGGCGTGATGACGTATAGGCAGCAAGAAGCATTCTCTGAGGCCCAGGTGTATGTAGGTGCATCTTTTTGTGCTGGTTTTGCATCTGTTTACTTTGTTTTATTCATTCTAATCTGATTAATCCTCCATTTTTTTTAACATGAAAGTAAATTTAACATCTTTCCTCCCCTCATAGAAAGCACGTGCTGTGTTCTTTAGGGTGAAGTTTGTCTCAGACGTTTAATGAACAGTTTGATAAAAGCTAAAACCTCCCGGGGGTCTTTGACTCGACCGACGTGTAGCTGAGTCGGAGCTGCTTCACCACCATAACCTCCATCACCGGCGTTTAAACAGTCTCCTGGAGGCTCCAGCTCTGAGATGAGAAATAAAGTCCGTGTGAGGAGGAAACCTCGCTGAGTGTGAGCACGACCTTCGCCGTCACGCGTGAACCTTTCTGTGGTCTGGATGAAGAGTCCTTCAGCGCTCAGTCTGACTCCTTATAACAGCGTGACTCCACTCGCTTCCACGCAATCAAGAACTCCCAGCAGCCGGACGAGAAGCTCGGCGCTCTGACGCCGCGCTGCACCCGCTCCGTCTGTTAGTGTGTCTGCGGTGGATGAAGCGTGCAGATATCTGTTTCCTCCGGCTCTGCGTGACTTCCTCTCTGACCTCTGTCATCCTCCGTGTGATGTCTCTGCTCTCTAGGGAGAGGAAACGCCACCGTCTACTGTGTCCTGTTTGTTATAATCCAAGTGTACTTCACATTAGGGCTTCTGACTTGATCTGATTTTATTTTTCAAGCACAATTTTGTTGATTTTTTTCAAGATGCAATCCAGATACAGTGGTCACTGTGCCTCGGGCTGCAACGGTTAATCGATTCAAACCTTTTTGTGGTGGTTTTGCATCTATTTTTAGTCATTTTGCATCTTTTTGTGCTGGTTTTGCATCTATTTTTACTCATTTTGCATGTTTTTGTGGGCCCGGGCCACATTAACCAGCTCTAACTGGGGGATCCTGAGGCGTTCCCAGGCCAGTGTGGATATCTAATCTCTCCACCTGGTCCTGGGTCTTCCCCGAGGCCTCCTCCCAGCTGGACGTGCCTGGAACACCTCCCAAGAAAATCACATTTTATGACAGAACCAGCAACTCAAATATTATTTGGAACATATTTTATTACGTAACATTTATGGATTTATTGATCAGCTTCAGTTTGAATCATAACTCAAACAGATACAAACACATTCAACTGTTTTTTACTGTTTATTTTGGGGGGGATGGGGGGTGTTGGGGGTTGGGGTGTTGGGGGGTCGGGGTGTTTCCTGATCACCAGGAAATACAGAACACTCTGTTGTTTCCTGATCACCAGGAAATACAGAACACTCTGTGAGTTTGGCCACGCTTCCTCATAAAGCGTGTGTTTGGTTTTGGGCGATGACCTGATCACCAGGTTGCAACCCATGGGAGACGTGTCTGAGCGCGGATCCTAATAATAGATATTGGGCGTTTCCATGACACGACTGATGTTGGGATTCTCGGGTGCAGGGGACGCGTCTGTATCGTCTTCGTTCTCCTCTCCCCGCAGCCCTGCCCTTCTTCTTGCCTCCTTCACGCGCAGCCTCGCTTTCATTCTCTCCAACTCCTCCTTCCTGTCGTCCTCGGTCGATGCGCGGACAAGGAAGCGCCACTTATTGTTGATCATTTTCAGGCAGAGCTTCTCCAGCTCCTCCTTCTCCACCGCGGATTGTGCCCTGAATCTGTTGTTCTGGGCCATCATGTTTTTGAAATTCCTGTTCAGAGCCCTGTGGTGGGCCTGCCAAGCCTTTCCACGGGACCGCAATTCCTCCCCCATCTGGGCCAGGTCCTTCTTCTCCTCCTCTAACTGCTCGACTTTCTCCTCCCAGCTTTGTTCTCTCTCAGCCGAGTCTTTGGTGAACTTCTCCTCGAGTTCCTTCTTCTCATCCTCGACCTGTTTGACTTTCTCCTCCCAGCTTTGTTCTTTCTCAGCCGAGTCCTTGGTGAACTTCTCCTCGAGTTCCTTCTTCTGGTCCTCGACCTGTTTGACTTTTGCCTCCCAGCTTTGTTCTTTCTCAGCCGAGTCTTTGACGAACTTCTCCTCGAGTTCCTTCTTCTCGTCCTCGACCTGTTTGACTTTCCGTTCCCAGTCCTCGACCTTTTCCTCTCTGAACCTCAATATCAGATCGAGTTTTGTCTCCAGACTCTGTTGCATTTCTTTTAGGTCTTTTGTGCCCTTCCCTTCCAGAGCGTTGTATTTTGTTTGCCAAAACGTCTCGCTCAGTTTGAGCTCAGCTTCTTTGATCGAAAGCTTGTCCGTGGTCTTCTTGAGCAGAAGAGCGAGACTCTCCTTGTTCTTGCTGAGCTTCAAGATCTCAGAGTCCTTCTGGTGGACCTGGTTCATGGTCTTGTGTTGTTTCTCAGCCAGGTCCTTTGCGGTCTTCTCCAGAACGCTGTACTTTTCTTGCCAAGCGGTCTCAACCCGTTGGAGTTGGGCTTCTTTGGCTGACAGCCGTTTGGAGTACTCTGTGATCAGCTGAGAGACAGTCTCTTTCTGTCTGTTGAGTTTCTCGAATACACTTTCCGTCTGGTTGTTCACCATCTGGGGTTCGGTCTGCACCCTATCGCTATTCTGACTCTCAGATAACTGGTCTGAAGCAGGGCGGCACGGTGGAGTGGTGGTTAGCACTGTCGCCTTACAGCCAGCGGGTTTCTGGATCAAATCCCTGGGGCGCTGGGGCCCTTCTGTGTGGGTTTCCTCCATGTTCTTCCTCCCACAGTCCAAAGACGTGCAGGTGTTCGGTTAATTGATGACTCTAAATCGCCCGTAGGTGTGAACGTTTGTCTGCCTGTCCTGTGATAGACTGCCGTCCTGTCCAACTCCCCTGCGACCCCGATAGGGACAAGAGGTTGAAGATGGATGGATGGATGGATGGATGGATGGATGGATGGATGGATGGATGGATGGATGGACTGCCTGTAGCAGACTGGAGTTGTGTGTAGCAGGTGTCTGTCCTGTATTTATCTGTCTGCTAAGAGAATGACTTGTTTGCAGCGGACGGTTGTTTTTGCTTGGTCGATCTGATGCGTGTGAACCAGTGTGATCCAGTTCTGTGTTAAAGGATCATGCATCAAAGGCACCGATGACATCACAGGCAGCGATGTCATCACAGGCACCGATGACATCACAGGCCCCGATGACATCACAGGTCCATTCCGGTGGCTTTGATGCATCGAACACAAACGTTCTGAAAGCTTTTTTTAAAAAGTGCTGGAGAATTTTCAAAATGGCCGCCACTCGTCCAAACACCTGTTCCTGAAAATCATTGATTTTCCTCAAAGATGTCACGGTGACATTAAACAACAATATTAATATTATTATTATTATTTAATAAAACTATCCTTTTACCCCAAAATAAATATAAAAAATAGAATTTTAAAATAACCCGTATTTCATCTTTTACAGACTTAATACAAACTTCCACGTGGACAGATCTGATCAAGTTCGGTGTAGAACAAGAACAAGCAGCTAAACATGAAACAAGGTGCAGCATATAAGACAAAAGCTGGTCCTGGTCCAGTCCCAGCCTGGTCCTGGTCCTGACCCTGGTCCTGGCCCTGGTCCTGGTCCTGGTCCTGGTCCTGGTCCTGGTCAGATGTGTACATGAACTGATGAAGCCTCTTGGATCAGAGGTGAAACGTCTTCCTGACACAGAACCAAGTCCAGTTGCTTTGGACTGAAACTGCTTTGGGGATAGAAATGTGATTATTAGGTCGGCGTGTTGATTTACGGCGTCTGCCCCTGAAGGCTCTGAAAAAGTGAGTCTGGAGCCCTGAGATGCAAAACACTTTCCATCATATTTTTTAGTAATTCAAATGTTTTAACATCAGTGTGGAAACAAACACTTTTCATGGACGTGTATTGTCTTAGTGCAGGTTCAGCTGCAGCTCCGCTCGATACTGGACGCATTCAAACACACACACTGACTCAGAAACACATACACACACACTGACTCAGAAACACATGAAGACACAGAGTCCAGGTTTCAAAATACACAACTTCCTCTTTAAAGTAGCAAAATCAAATGATAACAATCGCCCTAAAACAACAGGTGATGCACTAAAGCATCGACAGCAGCTATCTTCCCCTAATGACGTCATCAATGCGTGTGACGTGTTACGGCGTGATGACGTATAGGCAGCAAGAAGCATTCTCCGAGGCCCAGGTAGTGTGAGTACAAACGGGCCTGGAGGGGGGGACAAGGACCCTAAAGCACGGGGCACGGGACGGACGCACAGTGGGAGGGCGCCCTAAGGGTGCGTGGAGCGGCCAAAATGACTTTCGAGGAACTCGAAGAGCAGAAAAGAGAAAAGGCTGCAGCTCGTTAACCGATGAGTCGACGGTAGAGAATATCTGCCTCATCAGGCGCCACTTGAACGACGATGACACTGTCTAACTTCTCCTGTCAGAGCGATCTTCACGTCTCTCCCATTGGTTTTTCTTAAGCTTGAATATTTCTCTATTGTCCAAGCTCCAACCGGTTAAAAGGCTGCACATCCTCACCGGGTTCAATACCAGCGCCAAGTGCTGGAACGAGGCATCAGATGTCTGGTTAGTTTGTCGTCAGCGTGGCTTTTTACGATCCAGTCTTTCAAACGTCAGAGGTGTGGGTGCGTTTTTGCCGTCGTCCAGGTCCCCTACGACAAACAACGAGACACACAACTACCACAAAGACATCTCATCATCTCATCTCATCTTCAGCCTCTTATCCGGGGTCAGGTCTCGGGGGCAGCAGCTCCAGCAGGGGACCCCAAACTTCCCTTTCCCGGGCCACATTAACCAGCTCTAACTGGGGGATCCTGAGGCGTTCCCAGGCCAGTGTGGAGGTCTAATCTCTCCACCTGGTCCTGGGTCTTCCCCGAGGCCTCCTCCCAGCCGGACGTGCCTGGAACACCTCCCTAGGGAGGCGCCCAGGGTTCAGCCTTACCAGATGATCCTGAACCACCTCAACTGGCTCCTTTCAAAGCAAAGGAGCAGCGGCTCTACTCCGAGTTCCTCACGGATGCTGAACTTCTCCCCCTCTCTCTAAGGGAGACTCCAGACCCCCTCCTGAGGAAACACATTTCACACGCTTGGACCTGGACCTGGTTCTTTGGGTCCTGGAGATAAAACCATGACACAGATCTACCACTTCAGTTATTCTCGGTTGACGTTCTCGACGTGTTCGAGGTCATGAAGCAGCTTCACATCCAGAGCAGAGAGGAGCGTTCGCTGCCACAGTCATGACATAAACACCTTCTCCTTTAAAAAGAACACATCACGCTTTGTTTTTTTCTCCAACAGGTGACGCCATCGTGTCGGCCCTGGTGCTCCGCCGTGTCCCCCCATGGAGTCGTTTCCAAATCACGGTCATCAAAGCCGGAGTAGAATAAGGCGTGACCATGAAACAGGAGATATTCAGCCTCATCAGAGTTCCAGCCTCTGGGTTTTTACTGCCAGCGCTCTTCAGACGAGACCCAGCGGGACACGAGCGTCCTCCAAACGACCGTAAAGCGTCCGTCGGCCCCCGGCGAAGCCCTGAACCCGTCGGCGCTCCGCAGCAGCGAGGAGGGTTTATCTGGGATTATGGGCTCTCTGCGTCTTCACAATTAGACTTTTGCATTTCTCAGCGACTCTCCGGTGAATTCCACTCATCGAAGGAGGAAAACGTGTTTTTTAATATCACATGCTGAAGTTTACGACGCTCGTGGGACTGAGAGACGCTTTCAGCATGGATCCAGACTGGAGATCAAATTAGAGAACAAAGAATTAATACTGGATTTATTCTGAAATACTGTGACAATACCACCATTTTGCATCTTTTTGTGGTGGTTTTGCATCTATTTTTAGTCATTTTGCATCTTTTTGTGGTGGTTTTGCATCTATTTTTAGTCATTTTGCATCTTTTTGTGGTGGTTTTGCATCTATTTTTAGTCATTTTGCATCTTTTTGTGCTGGTTTTGCATCTATTTTTAGTCATTTTGCATCTTTTTGCGCTGGTTGTATATCTATTTTTAGTCATTTTGCATCTTTTTGTGCTGGTTTTGCATCTATTTTTAGTAATTTTGCATCTTTTTGTGCTGGTTTTGCATCTATTTTTAGTCATTTTGCATCTTTTTGTGGTGGTTTTGCATCTATTTTTAGTCATTTTGCATCTTATTGTGGTGGTTTTGCATCTATTTTTAGTCATTTTGCATCTTTTTGTGCTGGTGTTGCATCTATTTTTAGTCATTTTGCATCTTTTTGTGCTGGTTTTGCATCTATTTTTAGTCATTTTGCATCTTTTTGTGGTGGTGTTGCATCTCTTTTTAGTCATTTTGCATCTTTTTGTGCTGGTTTTGCATCTATTTTTAGTCATTTTGCATCTTTTTGTGCTGGTGTTGCATCTATTTTTAGTCATTTTGCATCTTTTTGTGCTGGTTTTGCATCAATTTTTTGTCATTTTGCATCTTTTTGTGCTGGTTTTGCATCTATTTTTAGTCATTTTGCATCTTTTTGTGCTGGTGTTGCATCTATTTTTAGTCATTTTGCATCTTATTGTGGTGGTTTTGCATCTATTTTTAGTCATTTTGCATCTTTTTGTGGTGGTTTTGCATCTATTTTTAGTCATTTTGCCTCTTTTTGTGCTGGCTTTGCATCTATTTTTAGTCATTTTGCATCTTTTTGTGCTGGTTTTGCATCTATTTTTAGTAATTTTGCATCTTTTTGTGGTGGTTTTGCATCTATTTTGAGTCATTTTGTGTCTTTGTGATCTGTTTTTTCTGATTACCATTTTGTGAGGCAGGGCTGCGGACCCTTTAGGCCCCTGGGCCTGTGCTCGATGGACCTGTTCAGTCCATCTATGGCCGTAGCTTCTGGCTCTTCTCGGTTTCTGTTTCTGAAGTCTGTATTTATTAGAAATGAACTTATTCTGTGTTTCCTCGGGGCGGCGGAGGAAGACGCTGGATGTCGTGTCACGGTTGGAGCTGCTCTCCCTCGAGCGCTCGCCCGTCTTATTAACCCGTTCCTCTCGTCGGACTAATTAAATGTGTAATGAGCAGAACTGATGCATGGAGACATGTAAAAGCACTCGCTTTGAAAACTCACAACACAAACTGTTCCGGTGTTTTCTGACTCAAACACAAACGGACTCCTGTGAGATGTGAACTCTGCACGCTGAGGCAACCACAACACACTGCAGCACACACCAACGCTCAGACAAACAATACAACATTAGCATAACACCGTCCTAAAGAACGGAGGGAGAGTTGAATTTAAATGAGCGAGACATTAAATATGCATGGGATACAGACCAGGCAGTAAATATCAACTCTCTGTGCTATTTTAACACATCAGACCGCCTGAACGCTGTTGGAGACACAAAAACACAAGAACAAGGAGAAAAAAACATCACTTTTTGATGATTTCCGCCGTCTTTCCTCTCAGACACAGCAACACTTTATCACAAGTCAAGAGTTCGGCAGTGACCTGAAGGGTCAGACCACCAAACCTGTAGTGAACGAACCAGAATCATAAACTGTTTAACGGTCAGGACCCAAAGAACCAGGTCCAGGTCAGGACCCAAAGAACCAGGTCCAGGTCAGGACCCAAAGAACCAGGTCCAGGTCAGGACCCAAAGAACCAGGTCCAGGTCCAAGCGTGTGAAATGTGTTTCCTCAGGAGGGGGTCTGGAGTCTCCCTTAGAGAGAGGGGGAGAAGTTCAGCATCCGTGAGGAACTCGGAGTAGAGCCGCTGCTCCTTTGCGTTGAAAGGAGCCAGTTGAGGTGGTTCAGGATCATCTGGTCTGGATGAACCCTGGGCGCCTCCCTAGGGAGGTGTTCCAGGCACGTTCAATCACTACTGAACGGACCCTGGTTGCAAAATTCCAACATGGCGGCGCCCGCATCTGTGTTGTTTTCACCTGAGTAGTTTCAGAGGAAGTAGAGACGCGTCATTCATTCATCTTCAGCCTCTTGTCCCTGTCGGGGTCGTGGGGGGCTGGAGCCGATCCCAGCTGACATCGGGCGTGAGGCGGGGTCCACCCTGGACAGGACGCCAGTCTATCACAGGACACATAGAGACGAACAGAGACAGACAACCATTCACACCTACGGGTGATTTAGAGTCATCAATGAACCCAACACCTGCACGTCTTTGGACTGTGGGAGGAAACCGGAGAACCCGGAGAAAACCCACGCACACACGGGGACAACATGCAAACTCCACACAGAAGGGATTCAAACCAGGAACCCTCTCGCTGTGAGGCGATAGTGCTAACCACCACACCACCGTGTCGCCCTAGAGATGCATCCTCCATCTTTATTTAAAGTCTGCGTTCAGTGTGATGCTTTTCTAACCCAGTTTGGTTTGTGTGTCAGTGGATGGAGTGAGAGAACAGTATTTATTTTATATACTGGACGTTATTTTCCGTTTTCCGTCCGCGGTCGTGAAGGTCCTTTCACTCTGAACACATTCTACCTCGACTCGAGCACCAGATGATTATATTCCTGTCTGATCCGGGACTTTGGTGCCAATCATGTTCTGCGTTGGAGTGAAATGGAGTCGTTTATTCCTCTCTAAGTGTCCGTCCCACTCTGCCTCCTCACCTGCGTCCCTCCTCCTCCATTAGCGGTGAAATTGCCCCGTGTGCTGCGAGGATTAAAGGCCGGGCGGCTCGTAAAAAAAAGCCTTTAGACGTTTTTATGACATCTCCTTCACTTTCTCAGCCTCCATCTGTCGTGTTCTGTCATCCGTCTCTGTCTCCATCACTCTCAGCTGTCTGTCTGTCTGTCCGTCCGTCTGTCAGGAAACACTTTCATCAGAAAGAAGCTTTTATTATGAAAGGGTCTGAAGCCGTCATCAGATCAGGAGCTGCAGCGAGGTGAACGCAGCATCATGACAGTGAACGCAGCATCATGACAGTGAACGCAGCATCATGACAGTGAACGCAGCATTATGACAGTGAACGCAGCATCGTGACAGTGAATGCAGCATCGTGACAGTGAACGTAGCATCATGACAGTGAACGCAGCATCATAACAGTGAACGCGGCATCATGACGGTGAACACAGCATCATGACAGTGAACGCAGCATCATGACTGAACGCAGCATCACGACAGTGAACGCGGTATCATGACAGTGAACGCAGCATCGTGACAGTGAACGCAGCGTCATGACAGTGAACGCAGCATCATGACAGTGAACGCAGCATCGTGACAGTGAACGCAGCATCATGACAGTGAACGCAGCATCATGACAGTGAACGCAGCATCGTGACAGTGAACGCAGCATCGTGACAGTGAACGCAGCATCGTGACAGTGAACGCAGCATCGTGACAGTGAACGCGGCATCATGACAGTGAACGCAGCATCATGACAGTGAACGCGGCATCATGATGGTGAACGCAGCACCATGACGGTGAACGCAGCATCATGACGGTGAACGCAGCACCATGACAGTGAACGCAGCACCATGACGGTGAACGCAGCATCATGACGGTGAACGCAACACCATGACGGTGAACGCAGCACCATGACAGTGAACGCAGCATCATGACGGTGAACGCAACACCATGACGGTGAACGCAGCACAATGACAGTGAACGCAGCACCATGACGGTGAACGCGGCACCATGACAGTGAACGCGGCATCGTGACAGAGAATGCGGCATCGTGACAGTGAACGCGGCATTGTGACAGTGAACACGGTATCGTGACGGTGAACGCGGCATCGTGACGGTGAACGCAGCATCATGACAGTGAACGCAGCATTGTGACAGTGAACGCAGCATCATGACGGTGAACGCAGCATCACGACAGTGAGCGCGGTATCGTGACGGTGAACGCGGCATCGTGACGGTGAACGCGGCATCGTGACAGTGAACGCAGCATCGTGACAGTGAACGCAGCATCATGACAGTGAACGCAGCATCGTGACAGTGAACGTAGCATCATGACAGTGAACGCAGCAACATAACAGTGAACGCGGCATCATGACGGTGAACACAGCATCATGACAGTGAACGCAGCATCATGACTGAACGCAGCATCACGACAGTGAACGCAGCGTCATGACAGTGAACGCAGCATCATGACAGTGAACGCAGCATCATGACAGTGAACGCAGCATCGTGACAGTGAATGCAGCATCATGACAGTGAACGCAGCATCATGACAGTGAACGCAGCATCATGACAGTGAACGCAGCATCGTGACAGTGAACGCAGCATCGTGACAGTGAACGCAGCATCATGACAGTGAACGCAGCATCATGACAGGGATGTGGAGCCTCTGTGGTTATTGAATCCTGGATTCATTCACGCTGTTTATGTGCGTTATACGGTGGTGGTGCCTGCTGCCGTGGTCCTGTGTGCAGGTCTCTGCTGATGGTGGTGGTGCCTGCTGCTGTGGTCCTGTGTGCAGGTCTCTGCTGATGGTGGTGGTGCCTGCTGCAGTGGTCCTGTGTGCAGGTCTCTGCCGATGGTGGTGGCGCCTGCTGCAGTGGTCCTGTGTGCAGGTCTCTGCTGATGGTGGTGGTGCCTGCTGCCGTGGTCCTGTGTGCAGGTCTCTGTTGATGGTGGTGGCGCCTGCTGCAGTGGTCCTGTGTGCAGGTCTCTGCTGATGGTGGTGGTGCCTGCTGCAGTGGTCCTGTGTGCAGGTCTCTGCTGATGGTGGTGGCGCCTGCTGCAGTGGTCCTGTGTGCAGGTCTCTGCTGATGGTGGTGGTGCCTGCTGCAGTGGTCCTGTGTGCAGGTCTCTGCTGATGGTGGTGGCGCCTGCTGCAGTGGTCCTGTGTGCAGGTCTCTGTTGATGGTGGTGGTGCCTGCTGCAGTGGTCCTGTGTGCAGGTCTCTGCTGATGGTGGTGGTGCCTGCTGCCGTGGTCCTGTGTGCAGGTCCCTGCTGATGGTGGTGTTGCCTGCTGCCATGGTCCTGTGTGCAGGTCTCTGCTGATGGTGGTGGTGCCTGCTGCCGTGGTCCTGTGTGACGCTTCCTGCTGCAGACGTGCAAGACGTGCAGGTGTTGGGTTCATTGATGACTCTAAATCACCCGTAGGTGTGAATGGTTGTCTGTCTCTGTTCGTCTCTATGTGTCCTGTGATAGACTGGCGTCCTGTCCAGGGTGGACCCCGCCTCACGCCCGATGTCAGCTGGGATCGGCTCCAGCCCCCCACGACCCCGACAGGGACAAGAGGCTGAAGATGAATGAATGAATATGAACTAAAATCATTTACATGAAAGCGTTTCCCAACATCAGATCCTCTCTGCTGCAGGTGGGTTTTGAACAGCTTGTAGAAAGTCGTTTATCTTAAAATGAAAGTGAAAGTCCTGCGGCGTCATTTCTTTAATTGTCATTCAGAAGCTAAACGTCTGTATCTCCCACAGACGCGGGTCCTCACGCTGACGGATGGCTGTTATCGCTCAGGAGGGGAACATCAAGGAACGGTGGGAACTCTGCACAGACGGTAAATGAGACGCAGAGTCGGGAGAGACTCGATGATCCGAGCGTAAGAGGGGACTTATTTCAATGTGACACAAGTTTGACAGAAACAGAACGTCACCTGCCGTCCGTCCTTTTGTCTCCTCATTAAGAAGCTTCACACTCGTCTTTTAACGATGACAGACGGCTGTGTGTGTGTGTGTGTGTGTGTGTGTGTGTGTGTGTGTGTGTGTGTGTGTGTGTGTGTGTGTGTGTGTGTGTGTGTGTGTGTGTGTGTGTGTGTGTGTGTGTGTGTGTGTGTGTGTGTGTGTGTGTGTGTGTCACCTGGTTGTGTGTTCATGTCAGAGCTCCACTGCTTGGTCACACGTCTTTACTCATTCGTTATAACCGTAACCCCTCAGATCACGTTGTTGGTGTTACGCTTCATTTTGTAACTGAGACTTTAGACACGCGTCGGAATTCACCTGAATAACACGGTTCAAGTCCACAGTCAGTCTGGGGGCAGGGCGCAGAACTTTTTACACTTCAGTAGTTTAAAATGTCTCGCACCAAAAGTACATGGTTCCAAACACAGACCTGTCGTCTCCGTCAGCTCCGTTCTCTAACTTGATCCGATCGTCCTCGTCTACAGGAGTCTCCATCTGTCAGACTTTGACTCCGCCTCATTTCCTCTGACCAAAAAAGGGCATGTATGTGACGTTGGGGGGAGGGACATGCGTCCATCTGGCTGACGTTTACCTCTGAGGAGAAGTTGGTCGGTGAGCCCCTCTGTCCCCTCCTCGATCGGCCCCTCTGTCCCCTCGGTTGGCCCCTCAGTCGGCCCTTCGGTCGGCCCCTCGGTCCCCTCCTCCGTCGGCTCATCGGCCCCCTCAGCTGGCCCCTTGGTCCCCTCCTTGGTGAGCCCCTCTGTCGGCCCCTCAGTCCCCTCCTCAGCCCCCTTGGTCGGCTCATCGGCCCCCTCCTTGGTCGGCCCTTCTGTCCCTTCGGTGAGCCCCTCTGTCGGCCCCTCGGTCGGCCCCTTGGTCAGCATGCTCTGCCGCTCCACCACCAGTTTGATTCAGCCTTTTTCGTAGTAATCGACTTATTTATTGACGTATATATTTTTATCTTTGCAGGCTCGGTCCTCCGTATGTTCACACAAGTGTTGTCCTGGTCATTGAGCTTATTGTACGCGCTCCCCTCTATCCAATCAGCAGCCGGTACGACACCCAGAGGGCGGGGGTTATGCCGGGGCTCGCTCCAGCGCACCTGTGAGGAGTTTCATTTGTGCTCCCTGTTGTTGTTAACGCGCGGCTCCTCTGGTGGCCGTTAGCCGGTGGACGCCATATGGTCGGCTTTAATCATTAAAACAGCACGCAGGAAATGACTCCATCCCTCCTGCTCTGTTATTCCTGCAGAGAGGAAACTAAAGAGGCTCCTGGGAGGACGGGCAGTCATCTGCGTTCATCAGGAGAGAGGGAGGGAGGAGCTGAAGGAAAGGAGGCGAGGGACAGGAAGAGAAGAGAGAACATGACACCCTGTTGAGACGGCGACGAGCTAGAAAGGAAACGCTAAAGTGGCGTTCTCTCTTTTATTCTGCGTGTAGACGAGCGTCTTTGGGGGAAGTCTGCGGGCACACGGTGACGCAAAAGTGTGTAAACTGGATGTAGTGTGCACGTCAGGTGTGTAGGTGGAGCTGTGAAGCACTGCCACACAACAGCACCCAGAGCTGGTGCATGCTGGGAAACGTCCGTCTCCTTCTCTCCCTAACAGCGGAGAAGCAGGACGCCGTCCAGCGTGACGGGGATCTGCAGCACGGTCTGCAGCCTCCCACCGCCTCGGCTCCACCCAGGACACTTGAACGTCCCACTGATGGAAACAGTCCCACATGTTTGTTGTTGTTTACCTGAACTCTGCACACGGATGTTACGGGAACACGCACGCCACGAGAGCCAGCGTGAGCAGATCAGACCTCACTTTAGTGTTTTTACCTTTACACGCAAACACAACGCTGGAGCAGATCAGAGCTCACTTTAGTGTTTTTACCTTTACACGCAAACACAACGCCGGAGCAGATCAGAGCTCACTTTAGTGTTTTACCTTTACACGCAAACACAACGCTGGAGCAGATCAGAGCTCACTTTAGTGTTTTTACCTTTACACGCAAACACAACGCTGGAGCAGATCAGAGCTTTAGTGTTTTTACCTTTACACGCAAACACAACGCTGGAGCAGATCAGAGCTCACTTTAGTGTTTTTACCTTTACACGCAAACACAACGCTGGAGCAGATCAGAGCTCACTTTAGTGTTTCTACCTTTACACGCAAACACAACGCTGGAGCAGATCAGAGCTCACTTTAGTGTTTTTACCTTTACACGCAAACACAACGCTGGAGCAGATCAGAGCTCACTTTAGTGTTTTTACCTTTACACGCAAACACAACGCTGGAGCAGATCAGAGCTCACTTTAGTGTTTCTACCTTTACACGCAAACACAACGCTGGAGCAGATCAGAGCTCACTTTAGTGTTTCTACCTTTACACGCAAACACAACGCTGGAGCAGATCAGAGCTCACTTTAGTGTTTTTACCTTTACACGCAAACACAACGCTGGAGCAGATCAGAGCTCGCTTTAGTGTTTCTACCTTTACACGCAAACACAACGCTGGAGCAGATCAGAGCTCACTTTAGTGTTTTTACCTTTACACGCAAACACAACGCTGGAGCAGATCAGAGCTCCCTTTAGTGTTTTTACCTTTACACGCAAACACAACGCTGGAGCAGATCAGAGCTTTAGTGTTTTTACCTTTACACGCAAACACAACGCTGGAGCAGATCAGAGCTCACTTTAGTGTTTTTACCTTTACACGCAAACACAACGCCGGAGCAGATCAGAGCTCACTTTAGTGTTTCTACCTTTACACGCAAACACAACGCCGGAGCAGATCAGAGCTCACTTTAGTGTTTTTACCTTTACACGCAAACACAACGCTGGAGCAGATCAGAGCTCACTTTAGTGTTTTTACCTTTACACGCAAACACAACGCTGGAGCAGATCAGAGCTCACTTTAGTGTTTTTACCTTTACACGCAAACACAACGCCGGAGCAGATCAGAGCTCACTTTAGTGTTTCTACCTTTACACGCAAACACAACGCTGGAGAAGATCAGAGCTCACTTTAGTGTTTTTACCTTTACACGCAAACACAACGCCGGAGCAGATCAGAGCTCACTTTAGTGTTTTTACCTTTACACGCAAACACAACACTGGAGCCTTTAACATTTACACTCTGGAGGTTTTTTTTGAAGCAACAGAGGAGAGAGGAAGGAAAGTAAGGAGTAGGAGTAAAGACTACAACTCCCATGATCCCACGCACGCCACTTCACGGCGGCGTCCTGTTTTCATTGAGGCCGAACCTGTAGCTCTTCTTGACGTATCTCAGTATTTTATGACATTTTATGGACTAAAAGGTGAATCGGTGGAGAAGATGCTGATATCGACGGATGAATTGATCCTGAAAACATCGACGTGCCCTTTTCCTGACACATCTTCATCCCCCCCCCCCCCCCCCTCCTCCTCCTCCTCGGGGACTTCCTGTGACTCTTTATTCCAGTTGAGAGCTCAGCCGGGTCGGAGCGCTATCTCCATCTGCCGTTCATGTCTGTCGAACAGAGATTAGAGGCAGTTTCATTTGTCGATGCCGCTCGTCGCCTTATCAGCTGCTGTAACGCCCCCCGGGGGGGTGGGGATAGTCCGCTCCTCACAAGCGTCTGTCCTCACGTGTCAGAGTGGAGAGGAGAGGCTTCACACACTGGATTTGTGTTTGTATGTTCCTGCAGAGCGTTCGTGTATCTGACACATCTGCTGTAGCTCTGTCTCAAACATACGGCGTCCTCCTTCTGGAGCGTCAGCGCGTTGGCGTGCTGGGAATGCCGGACACAGCGTAGAGCAGAGAAGTCTCCGTAACGGTTCACACTTGTTCCTTCCCTGCAGAGGAGCGATCCTGGTGTTATTGTGTGTCTATAATGAATCATGTTATAACAATGTTTTAAAAGAGTGAAATAAAAACTAAGTTAACAAACTGCAGCGTTACGTCACTTGACTTGTGTCAGAGCGTATGGAAACATGAATCAGGGGTGTGTGTGTGTGTGTGTGTGTGTGTGTGTGTGTGTGTGTGTGTGTGTGTGTGTGTGTGTGTGTGTGTTAACCGCGTTTCTCGTGTTTCTTTTTTCTGCCTCCTCATGCGAGTTGAAGATATTTCTTGGATTTGCGTGAAGCTGTCTCCCAATCAGCGTTGGGATTCTCCCTAGCAGCCTCGACCTCACCTCGTCCCCGATGAGCTAGCTAGCAGCCGCCGCGTCCTCGCTAAAGACCTCCACAACACGCCCAATTTAACAACAGTGGGGATCTCAGCCGAGATTGATGAGAGATAGAAAATAGCGTGAGAAAATGTTGCTATTCAGGCGGGTTTGCCTTTCATGCTCCAACTGCGCGGATGACACGATTGAAACGATGATCCAAACATGATCCAGCGATGCGACGCTGGTGTTTCTTGCGTTTAAATCATGACCCTTGCTCTCGGCCTGTGGCTGGTAATATTTGGTGGACGCGACCTCTTTGAGAGGTGAGCAGAAAGGGATGACGGTAGAGAAAATAGAGAATTTGAGGCGAGAAACCATAAAAACATGGACGTAGCGTCTCCGTCGAAGTCCGTTCTCTCAACTTGTTCAAACTGTCCTCGCCTACGGGAGTCTCCATCTCGTCAGACTTTGACTCTGCCATTGAAGCAGCAGCAGCACAACAAAGCGTCATCAGCGTAGTTAGTGAAGCCAGAGTTTATTAAAGAGTGTTTTAAAGACTTACCTACTGGCCCCTGTACCAGCTCCTCTCATAGTAAAGTCCATTACAGTGGAAGGAGCCCATTGGTGCTTTGTTGTGTGTGTAGGGACTCTTCTCATGCTGCTGCAGAGGTTTGCTGTTATTTTCAGCAGCATTAGTGGTTAAAAAAGACCTTTAAATGCCTTCACCGTGCTGCCCCGAGCTAACCACTGTTAGCCACGTCCGGCTGTTAGCATCTCTCCTGGATTTCTACCTTAATAAAAACTGTCTCCATGGTTATTTGATTTAAACAGGTTTAATGATGCTGTGTAAACGGCCTGTTTAACATGGGGCTCAATGAGAAACTGCTCTGTTATGAAACCTGCCCCTAGTGGACACTCAGAGAACTGACGCTGACGGAGCTTCCTGATTGGATCAAACAGGAAGTCGCTGTCGTGGAGGCTTGTGAGAAACAGGCAGAAGGATGTTAAACTCAAAGGACACGAGAATAATAAAAAATAAGGGAAACAGAAAAAACTGGATATGGAAAAAAGAGTCATGACTCCGTTTGAATTATTAATGGTTGTTGGCCGAGGTGTGAACATCACACATCTATATCTTCCAGTGGCCACACGCCTAAAAAACCCCACATTTCATCCTTATACCAACCTTCCCTCGGACACACGGCGCTCGCTGCAGCATGAATAGTGCATGACGGCGTGTCGGCAACCTTTTGAAAAGGGCTGAAAAGAATTGAGATGGATTCTTTCTCCTCTATTGAACCGTCTTCCCTTTCACTACAGGATATATATATACAGTATATACACTGTAGTGTGTGTGTGTGTGTGTGTGTGTGTGTGTGTGTGTGTGTGTGTGTGTGTGTGTGTGTCCAGGGCAATTATCTCTTTTCCGCTGTTCTCTGAAACTGGACCTGGATTTAGTTTTTGTTCCCGTTGCACTGATGTCGTCACTTCTTCCAGTATAATCACGTCCTGTATTTCACACCACTGCAGAGCCTGAAATTAGCGTCGTGTCCTTTTCTAATTCAGAAAACTTGTGAGATTACCGTTCTCATAACGGGTGCGCTCCCAGCCGCTGCTTCAGAGACGGGACACGTGTGGTTATGGTGAGGAAAAGACACGGCTGGTGTTCAGAGCAGAGACCGATACGCAGGAAAGATCAGAACAATACAAACAACATCACTAAGACACAGAAGTGTAGGTTAATCTAAATATGACGGTGTCTGTGTGTGTGTGTGTGTGTGTGTGTGTGTGTCTGTTTGTGTGTGTGTGTATCTGTGTGTGTGTCTGTTTGTGTGTGTGTGTGTGTGTGTTTCTGTTTCACGTTGTCCTTTTCATCCATAAACCTTGGATTCAGTCCGTGAAACCGTTGTTGTCCGTCAGGTTTCTCCACAGTGTAAACAGGGATCTGCTCCATGCTAACGTATTAGCTCAAGTCCTGTTTAGCTTCTTTGTTTCTGCTGACTCGGCTGATTAAATAGAGTTGGTAAAGCTGCTGCCTCTGTTTCTGTCTCGTTAACTTTTCACACACGTTATTGCCTCCTCCTGTTAAATGAACGTCTCCTACCATTAGACGTGCAGGACTGATGAAGTTAGCTGCTTAGCTCCGCCGCTAAAGCTACTGTTTATTTATAGACGCTAGCTAATTTAAGCATAAACTGAGACTAAGACGTTATTGTCTAATTCTTGTTGTCAAACAGGAACTCCACGGACTCTAACTCCACGGAAAGAGCGTCCGGGTGTCGGTCTGTAAAACTCTTCGACATCTTGTTAGCATCGTTAGCCTTTCCCTGGTCGTTAGCCTCGTATGCTAAATACTTCGGCACGGCCCTTTTGCTTCGTTCATTTTCTACTTAAACTGGTCTGAAGGTCCAGCAGCAGCAGCAGCAGCAGCAGCAGCAGCAGCAGCAGCAGCAGCAGCAGCAGCAGCAGCTGTGTTCAGTCGGCTTTTAACTCACTCCCAATAAAGGGCGGTGAGTGCAGCAGAGTAAAGCTGTCCGTGCTGCATCTCTTTGACTGTGGGAGCTAACGTCACTCTCACTGCTGCACTTCATTGACTCGAGTCCCTTGCAGAACACTGTTATTTGTGATTATAACGGGCCCGGCTTCCTTCGCAGGAGTGAGAGTTACTGTACTCCAGCCGGCTCTCTCCTCCTCTCGTCAGGTCCTGCACCGTCCGGGTCGATGGAGCGCTCCATGCCATAATTTTTGTTTAACTGCCTCCAATTTCCTCTCTCGCTGTGCGTCCTCGCCTGCACGCCGGCCTCCATGAGACTCGTTTTTGGGATGTTTTCTGAGCTGAAAAGGAAAATCCATGCAACATAAAACACATCTCCCTCACAGTGTGTAAAGGTGTGTTTCAATTAGGGTCTAATTCTCTGAATGAGGCAGGTCGGTCTCGCAGAAACGCCCCTAATTTGCATGTGAGTCGCTCGAGCAGCCGTTGTCTCCCCTTAGAGAAGCCCGGGTGCTGATTGGATGTCGCTCTCAGCAGGATGTGACGTGTGGTCGTACAGACGCCACAATAACATGGGTGAAGTAGAGTCGACACTTTTATCCGGTGGTGAAGAAGAACGCAGCATAGGAAATGATCTGTGCACGAACATCTGTGCACGAACATCTGTGCACGAGCATCTGTGCACAGGCATCTGTGCACGGACATCTGTGCACGAGCATCTGTGCACGGGCATCTGTGCACGAACATCTGTGCACGAGCATCTGTGCACGGGCATCTGTGCACGAGCTTGTTGTTGCTGCAGCGGCCAGGTTGGATTCTAACCTGTGGTCCTTTGCTGCGTGCTCTTTTAAGGTGGACTGTTTTCTTTCATGTTACTTGCACATATACGTTGACGCTGTGAATCATACGGACCACCTTTAACCAAACTGCAGCTTTTCTGTATTCCTCACTTTGATAAAGAGCGTCCGTGTCACTGATCAGCTGATCACGTCGCCTCCAGAGTCTCGTAAATCCCTCCGGGGCCTTTTCTTTGTAACGGCCACACGGCGAGTGAGAGGACCTTTGAGAGGGCCGTCTTCCTCCGCCCCCCTCCTTCTCTTTCAAACGTCATAAAACATATTTGGATCCGTCTCCGTGCGTCTCCGTCCGTCTCCCGGCTGATACCATCGGACCGGGACGTCCAGGCTGGAATCGGAAACATGCAGTGATGCTGTCAGCTGCGGGCTGCAGAGCACACACGCTTAATGATTCAATTATCTGATAGGATTTCCCACACAGATGTCTATATTTGACTTCAAAGTGTGTGTGTGTGTGTGTGTGTGGTGTGTGTGTGTGTGTGTGTGTGTGTGTGTCCACTTTGACGTGACGGGCGGTGCTGTAACCGCTGAAAGACTGTGTCACATCTTTTAAGGTCGTCGCACAACTCCATAAGTGCTAACGTCCACTACGCAGACCGTAAATCCGTCAACAACATTGTTTTCGCCGCAGCAGCTCAACCACAGACACACTATAGTTTATTTTGAATATGTGAAAAACATAATTATCATACATTAATGGGCAGTCATAAAGAAAAAAGACAAATAAATGTACAATAACCAAGTAACGTGAAAAATATAAATTCTGTTTACATCTCTGAAAAGCAGTGGGAAGAAGTATAAACGTATTTCATACTCGTGCTCGTACACGTGCGCACGCTCGTGCTCGTACACGTGCGCACGCTCGTGCTCGTACACGTGCAAACGTGCTTTACTAAAGCCCACCTCTCCCAAACGGGCCGTGGACGGCAAGCGTGCCGCTCCTAGACGCGGTACGGTTGCACTCACACTGGTCAAAGGAACCAGACTTTAGCTGTGACACGTGCTGGGGCACGGTACGGAGGCACAGTGGGAGTGCGCCCTTCTTCTCTGATTCAGACATTCATCTCTGCATTGAACACTGTTGCAGAATCTTCCTCTTTCCTCATCAGCTCAGTGAGAAACATTTGAATAAGAGGTAAAAACACGCAGAGCAAATAAACATCATTATTTCCTGGAGACAGATGTCGACACGTCTCCGTCAGCGGCTGACGGAGGAGCAGACTTCAGCTCCTTGAGGGGAAACTGAAGTGCAAGTTGACCACATGCTAATGAACTTGATCATAATAACGGCGCCTCGCCCGACTAATTAAGAGATAAATATAGTTTATAGGCAGGGTGTGTAATTACTGTGCGGCTGCAGCTGTTGTTTGGGAGTCGGCCTCACGAATGATGGACTGTCGACTGTGTCCCCGAAAAACAACAGCCTGCCTCATTATCACCGGATTTCCTTTTTTTATTTATTTAACAAAATGGCAGTTAAAGTTTGAAATGTGAGGCTTCCTGGTGCTGAGGTGAAATCTGGTCTGTGCCCTCGTGTGTTTTTAAATGAAGGACAAAGTCGTGACTGCCGTGGCGTCGAAGAGGACGGAGGGGAAGGAAATGTAACGTATACGAAGACCCGTGTCACGCAGACGGGACTCTGCTCATTTCCATCACTGCCAGGTGCAAACGTACGCCATGCTACAGGAAGTACCACGTGTTCCTAAATGTAGAAAAGTCCATAATGCTTTGGGGCAATTAGAGAACGACACGTGGACGTATTTGGGCGTGTCCATTTTTTATACCGTCCTTAGATCGAAGCTGAGCTGCTGACGATAGAAGTGATGTATCATGCACGACACTGCCCGACCTACGGTGCTGTAGGGACGAGTATACAGACGCAATGATACGACAAATATCACGATACAGACGGCACAATACGCTGTGTATCACGACAGAGGGGCCACGATACCATGTGTATCACGACACAGATGCATGTGTCACATATCACGACACAGATGCTAAGCTACGATGTGTATCACGATACAGACACAACGATACGATGTGTATCACAACAGAGGGGGCACAATACAATATATATCACGATACAGAGGCAATGATGCGATACATATCATGATACAACACATATCGCGATACAGACGCAATGATATGATATATATCACGATACAGATGCTATGGTACGATGTGTATTATGACACAGATGCAACGATTCGATGTGTATCACGATACAGACGCAACGATACGATGCGTATCACGATACAGACGCAACGATTCGGTGTGTATCACGATACAGACGCAACGATTCAATGTGTATCACGATGCAGACGCATTGATACGATACGTATCACGATACAGACGCAACGATACGTTGCGTATCACGATCCAGACGCATTGATAAGATAGATATCACGATACAGACGTAATGATATGATACGTATCGCGATACAGACGCATGATACGATTCGGATTACGATACTGATGCAATAATACGATACGTGTCATGATACAGGTGATATGCTACGATGTGTAGCATGACACAGACGTCACAATTAGTTTAATAGAAAACAGGAGCATCCATATTTTTGACGTTATTGAAAATGGTAGCGTCAGGATTCATAAATACCTGGTTCACCATTATACCTTGATGCCTCTCACGCCCTGTGTGATCCCAACATGGTCTCCAGTTGTTCCTGACACATTCATCTTTCCTCGCTGCGTACGTCCTTTTCTAACCTCAACCTGTCCCTCCGTCCTACTCCCTCCTCCTCAGGGACCAATAGCTTCTCTCTGGCTCCTTCTAATTGACAGCAGACCATTAAAAGGCCATCTGAAGGTGCATCTCACTCCACTTTAAACAGACAAATGTCTTCTTTACGGACCGGCAGAGAAGGAGCTTTGATGTCTTTCTTAGCACGTTGCTGTTGTGTGAATGTTGAACGTAAAGGAAAAATAAAGGGAAGTCTTAACGTGGATATTTAGTGTTTGTGTCACATCTGTATAGGAGCGTCTGATCCTCTGCATGGGTTAAGGAATGGGCTGTGAAGGCACCAAACACTGGACACATGCGTGGAGGGAAGCTGTAATCAAGCATGTTCCAGCAGCAGAGAGTCAAAAACGCTTTAAATCTGTACCGTGACCCGGCTGCAGAGTTCCGCGTGGGCCTGAGAGACTTCATCTCTCATCTCATCTTCAGTCTCTGATCCTGGATCAGGTCTCAGGGGCAGCAGCTCCAGCCTCTGATCCTGGATCAGGTCTCAGGGGCAGCAGCTCCAGCAGGGGACCCCAAACTTCCCTTTCCCGGGCCACATTAACCAGCTCTAACTGGGGGATCCTGAGGCGATTCAATCAAACATTTTCCAGCAGGAACCAAGATGCATCTTTCCCTGACGTTAGCATGTAGCGGCTACTTGTAGCAGTGTGTGTAAAGTGTGGAGCTTTTGCTTTATATTATATTTATTGTCATTTCCTCACAGTAAAAAGCGTTGCTTCACTCCGTAACTGTCTGTTGAAGCTGTTGGACTGCGTGATGACGTCCGGGTGTTACCTAGCATCAACCCTAAAACCCTGGACATTAACTTCCAGCTCGCTCCTGATCTGCTGAACAAATGAACACGTGTCAGCTGCTGTGAGGCTGCAGATGATCTGTGCTTCAGGTAGAAGTCTCACTTAATCCACCTGTAATCTGTCTGGACTGAAGGAGACTCTCTGGGGATCAGAGTCCTGACAGCAACGACGGCCTCTCAGTCGTCGAGGAGCCGCTTGTCTCACGCAGCGTGACGGCAGCGAGGGGGATGACAGAGGAAGTCCCGGAGAGATACGGCACGGTGAGAAAAATGACTTGAAAAGAAGAAGCAGCAGAGGTAGAAACCCATCTGAATTCACAGCACAGCGCAGGAGGAGTGCCCACGTTTCCCATGTCATTAAAGTCTGACAGAAGCGAGAGAAACTGCAGAGGAGGAGGAGGAGGAGGAAGGTGTCCAGAGATGGTGTTTTTCTCCTCCCCGCAGTGATTTGCTATGCAGGTGAGAGACGAGAGAGAGGTCTGTGTGGAATAAAGCGGCTGTAGCTGCAGTCCTGATGTTGTTGTCGAGGCTCCACGACCCCGGAGGAACCGCGGAGACGAGCTAGAATACTAACAGCACTTCACTCTTCTTCTGTGTCTGTCCGCGGGGAAGCAAAAGCTGCCCGCTGCAGACACGATAGACACGATGATGAACCTCTTCACCTCGTAGCGGGTCGTTATTACCCCCATTAACCTCTTTGTTTTCTCCTTTAAATCTTCTGCCTCAGCAGCTACACACACACTGCATGTTGTGCCAAACATCTTTGTCGACCTGAGTTGAGTGTTTAAGGCCTTTACAAAGCGGGTGCGTGACGAATACAACATTATAAAGGTATACAGCCTGGCACATCGGCTCAACAGTTACGTAATCTAGGGCTTTTATTGTGAAAGGTAAGAATGGAAGGTTGAAATCGTTCCTTTATCGCTGCGTAATGTTTGAGTTCTGCGTGACTGAACTCAAGACAAAGACATAACCTTAATGTTGACGTTATTGTGGCTAAGCCCCGCCCCAGAACGGCCAACGTCCAATCCTACGTTAGCAACCGTAGCTATGCAGCGGAGGCCTGTCAGTGTTTCAGAGCAAAAGACCCCCCAAAAAATAAGGATTTTCATTATTTTACATTGATTGGTTGATTGTTTTGTAGCTCATCATCTGTCTGAAATGAATGTTCCTGTCAGGGCGCCCTCCCACTGTTTCTCCGTGCCGTGCCCAAACAGGTTCCACGGCTAAAGTCTGGTTCCTTTGACCAGTGTGAGTGCAACCGTACCACGTCTAGGAGCGGCACGCTTGTCGTCCACGGCCCGTTTGGGAGAGGTGGGCTTTAGTAAAGCACGTTTGCACGTGTACGAGCACGAGCGTGCGCACGTGTACGAGCACGAGGCCTACGGCGGCTCTGAGGTCATTTCCTGTGCGCCTGTTGGGACGTAGAAAAAAGAAGGAGGGACCATGCGCGGACATTTCAAACAATGGCGGTGAAAGGTTCACGTTGGTGTGATGCGGAGGTGGAGTGTTTACTGCAGATTTGGTCGATGAAAAGATTCAAAAACATCGACAAGACGCACAAAAACTCCGAGGTCTACGGAAAGATCTGGAAACTTTTACATTTTACATTATTGATTAATCTGTAGATTCATTGTTTGGTTTATCAAACGTCAGAAAACAGAGAAAAATGTCCAGTTTTGTTAAAGTCTAGGGCGATGACTTTAACTCAGAAGACAAAGGTGTAAACACATCTGAGCCAAACACCGGCTTAAGCAACAGAACGCTCCTCTGTTACCTTTTAATCAGGACAATGGATTCACACCTCACAGCATTGTTTTGCATTGTCTTGCTGCTTGGCGGCAAAATAAAGTATTTTAATAAAACTTAAAGACTGCAACAGACGTTTACGTGTTTCACTCAAAACCACCAGTGTTTGACGTCACGGTGGCGCCAGAGGAAAAGTCAGAGCATCACCAAATTCAGCAGGCGTCACCCTGAGGGGAACACGCACATCTCTGCCAAATTTCATGCTAATCCATCAGATAACTGTTGTAATATTTCAGGAGCCTCGACGCTAACGTGGCTAAAACAGGAGCTCATCTGCAGAGCGTCAGTGGAGGGAAACTTTGCTGTTCTGAGTTTGTTGCTGTTTTAAGCACAGACGTAACACATTTAATGTTTTATTAATTTGAAGATCAAAAGCCCCAAAGTTTCATCAACAGCAGCAAAAACAACACGAGCCGACCGAACTTTCCGCCGCAGTAAGCACTTTGTTTATTCCTCCCCTGCAGCAGAGCGCCACTCGTCATCTAACAAGGCCCTCTCCGTCCTTTTGTTTCTCCGCTGTCCTCCGCTTTGCCTCCTTCCATACAACTTGCCATCAATGGCGCTGAGATTGATTCAGCGGAGAACAATACGACAAAGCAGCAGAAGCTTTTTCTCCGTCAATAGCGCAGTGATTTTAGCTCTTTGCATCTCTCCCCTAATGCTGCTGCTCGTCCCGTTTGGACCATAAAAGCCATTTTCAAAAAGGCCATTCACAGTGAAGTGTGTGTGTGTTTGTGTGTGTGTGTGTGTGTGTGTGTGTGTGTGCGCGCGTGCAGATTTTTGGATTTTTACGGTTTTCAATACTTTAACAAATTGCCCTCATTTCAGCTTCACACCTCCTCTCTGGTGTTTTGTGGCCACTTGAGAGCCGAGCGTCGTCGTCCTGCTCTCTGAATGTTAACCTGCTGAAATCGACTGCTGGATGGAAGTGGACGAGACGAGACCTGAGGGGAGAGAGGGGGGAGACGAGGACAACTTTAAGATCTGACGCTGAACGGGCAGTGAGCTCCGAGAGACTCCTGACGGAGGCGGAGGTCAACATGAATATATTCAAATCTTTAAAGCAGTCATTCAGAGACTGGCTCGACTCAGACGTGGGCCGCGGAATATTTTATTTGGGTGAAAACAAAGTCTTTCACGACTTGATTTGTAGCTCATCATCTGTCTGAAATGAATGTTCCTGTTAGGGCGCACTCCCACTGTGCCTCCGTCCCGTGCCCCAGCACCTTTTGCGGCTAAAGTCTGGTTCCTTTGACCAGTGTGAGTGCAACCGTACCACGTCTAGGAGCGGCACGCTTGCCGTCCACGGCCCGTTTGGGAGAGGTGGGCTTTAGTAAAGCACGTTTGCACGTGTACGAGCACGAGCGTGCGCACGTGTACGAGCACGAGGCCTACGGCGGTTCTGAGGTCATTTCCTGTGCGCCTGTTGGGACGTAGAAAAAAGAAGGAGGGACCATGCGCGGACATTTCAAACAATGGCGGTGAAAGGTTCACGTTGGTGTGATGCGGAGGTGGAGTGTTTACTGCAGATTTGGTCGATGAAAAGATTCAAAAACAGTCGACAAGACGTACAAAAACTCAGAGGTCTACGGAAAGATCTGGAAACAAAGCCACGCATCGCCATGACGTCATCAATGCGCGTGACGTGTTACGGCGTGATGACGTATAGGCAGCAAGAAGCATTCTCCGAGGCCCAGGTAGTGTGAGTACAAACGGGCCTGGAGGGGGGGACAAGGACCCTAAAGCACGGGGCACGAGACGCACGCACAGTGGGAGGGCGCCCTAAGAATCTGGATTTTAAGAAAGTTAGTAACCCGTGGTATAGAAATAGTTCTGACAGACAAACTATGAGTAAAGTCTGACGGCTGAACCACTTTAAAGATCACATGAACAGATGATGTTGATTACACTCCTGCGTTGGCTCTGAATGTGGGGTTTGGATGGAGATGGAGATTAATGCCTCAGATACTGTGCTGCGGAGAAACACGGGAGGTCGATATGATATTGATGAGGCGGGGCTGAACATGACTGCACACCCAGCTGCTCCTCGGACTTATTTATTCTGTTCACACTAAACAAACACGGCTCTGATGAACTCTTCTTATCCGCGGAGCTTCAGAAAACCTGCCTGAGTCAAACCCTCGACATCAGGAGAGAAACACTGTTAAATGAGAAACAACACCAGCGATGACAGAGTGTGTGTGCAGTCCGTCAGGAGCCAGTGTTTTCACGCGTTCACGGAGCTTCAGGAGACTTGGACCCTTTGGGCAAAAACAAGTCTGCGTCTCAAAGGGAAACCAACAGAGAGATGAAACCTGTGGATCCGCGGAGACGAAGAGCAGCTTAGACGCAGTTTCACACCGTGGGGACGTGAGACTGAAGGGGTTCGTTCTGTTCTTGTGAAAATGCTTCTTTTACGGCTCAAACACTGTCCCAATGCACGAGATCACAAGTCTTTCTGACACATCAGGTGGTAGCTTGTGTTATCGCTATGGCAACAGTTTCCCAGCATTCACTTCACCTTTCAATCGACGGACCAACCAATCACAAAACTCACTTCTGATAAGTTTTAAGGCGTGAACCCATCCTCATGAATCACAGCATCAAAACAAGGATTAGAGGAGTTTGACTGACAGTTAGCGTTAGCGTTAGCCGTTAGCCGTTCCAGCTAAGTGCAGATGAAAGTGATGTTAGCATCCAGGAGCAGCGTAGCCATGTGGGCGTGCGTTTGAATGGCGTTCCTCTCCTTTCTCTCAGTCCATGGAGTGAATGCTCGGCCTATAGTGACTGTGGTTGTTGCCCGTCTCCGCTCACTCAGCTGCTGGGACAAAGAACGCCCCCTTCACTGAGGCTCCCAAGCAGCTGCACGATCGGCTAACTCCATTTCACCCAGTGCCAGCCTACAGTAGCTGCACCCAACAACAGACAACCCTGGCAACCAGCAACACCCAACGCTATTGGCTGCAGCCATGGAAACACAACGGGACAGGAAGTCAAACATTTACTATATTCATTCAGACTTAAAAGGATATTTTGTCTCCGTCCAGCGGGAGGAAGTGGAGCGACGGCGTCCATCTTGATATTCAGCGGCGGCTCAGTATCACAGGTGGAGGTAACAGTCAGTTAGACGGTTAATCAGCCCTGCAGACGATCAGTGACTACAGCAGCCGGGGCCACCGTCCAGCTCCTCCACCGTCCTCCAGCCAGCGTGTCACTGAGCTCATCCGTCACTCGACTCAAGGCCCTTCGGCTCGCCAAGTAAACCGTCTAATCACTCACTCCTCGCAGCTGCCAGCGATATCGAGCCCCCTCGCCGGCCACCGTGCCTGCAAACAAGCCAGCTAATTAGCAAGTATACCAACAGCTACCCAGCCGGCCGGCTCAACAGCCCGTCCCGCAACCGGCCTGCAGGCAGCGAGCTAATCAGCCGCCGCCGCCGCCGCAGCAGCAGC
Source organism: Echiichthys vipera (assembly GCF_963691815.1). NCBI lineage: Eukaryota > Metazoa > Chordata > Actinopteri > Perciformes > Trachinidae > Echiichthys > Echiichthys vipera. The sequence continues at coordinate 1,156,040 of NC_139843.1, forward strand.
CACTTCATGTAAATCAGTGTTGTGTCTGTCAATACGAGAGCCCGGGTTTCCCCCCGAGGCCTGAATTATGGGCTGTTGGTGGTTAACAAGAAACAATGGAGCAAACATCGCCTCCTCTCCGCTCCGCCCGCCGCTCTCCCACCTCCTCACTTCATTACCTGCCTACTCTTCCTTACTCTATCTCTTCCTCGCCTCCGTCTCCTCCAGCTTCTAATTTATGAACACTGACTCCGAGCCTCTCTCTCGTCTCTCTGTTCCCTAAGCGTTCTCTCTCCTCTCTGATAAAACATGGCCCCTGGCTCTTTCCCCCCCCCCCCCCTCTCCGCATGTTCCAGGTGAAATAAATTGACTCCTCTGCCGCCCTGTGCTCCATTTCCCTCCGCGCTCTCCTCCATCCCTGCAACTGCAGCCAGTTTATCATCCTATCTGCGGATGCGAGCACTTTCACCTCAGAAGGCAGTGCTTAATATCAGCTGATGGTGAGATGGAGACTGTGAGTTCACAGGTTCGATTGCTGTGAAAACTAACCTGCTCAATCACCTTAAACCCGCCCCAGTGATGTGCTGCTGTGTGAGCACATCTACTACACCGTTACAGCGGAGCTCGACGCTAAATACGGACGCTGTCACATAAAGGAAGCAGCTTTGGTGCAAACACGCTTCATTTGCTGCACTGCTGCTTTTGTGCACGCGGGTAAAAGCGTCCCACTTTCCTCCCGTATTTCTCCTGATTTTTTAAACATTTTTGGGGGAAATAAAACAATAATAATAATACAGAAAATGTTCACGAGTGAGGGGACGATGGAGCGTGAGTTTGGTCGGAGAATCGGAGCAGCGGGGGCGGAGCTGCAGTCGCTCTACCGCACCGTTGTGATGAACAGAGAGCTGAGGAAGGCAGAGCTCTGGATCTACCCTCAGTCCTGGTTCCTACCCTCACCTGTGGTCCTGAAAGCTGGGTCAGGACCCAAAGAACCAGGTCCAGGTCAGGACCCAAAGAACCAGGTCCAGGTCCAAGCGTGTGAAATGTGTTTCCTCAGGAGGGGGTCTGGAGTCTCCCTTAGAGAGAGGGGGAGAAGTTCAGCATCCGTGAGGAACTCGGAGTAGAGCCGCTGCTCCTTTGTGTTGAAAGGAGCCAGTTGAGGTGGTTCAGGATCATCTGGTAAGGATGAACCCTGGGCGCCTCCCTAGGGAGGTGTTCCAGGCACGTCCAGCTGGGAGGAGGCCTCGGGGAAGACCCAGGACCAGGTGGAGAGATTAGATCTCCACACTGGCCTGGGAACGCCTCAGGATCCCCCAGTTAGAGCTGGTTAATGTGGCCCGGGAAAGGGAAGTTTGGGGTCCCTGCTGGAGCTGCTGCCCCTGAGACCTGACCCCGGATCAGAGGCTGAAGATGAGATGAGATGGGATAATACAGAAAATATGAGTTACATTCTCTAAAATGTGAACAGAGCGCGGAAGGATCAGTAACGTCAGTGGTTACGTCAGTTTTATTTACGACTGGGAAAAGAGAACGAGCGGACGCCCCCTCTCTCTGTTTCCCCCATTTCCTGTCCATCTTCAGCTCTACTTTCAAAATAAAGGCGTAACGAGCCGAAAAGGTAACGAGTAAGACCCATTGAGAAATGTTACAGTCCTGTGAAATACTCGTGTAAAGGCCCCGTGACCCCAGCAGGACGTCACGCGTGCGACTTTAGGGTGGGACGTCGTTCACGGCCTTCAGACCTCAGCAGGTTCACTACAAACTGGGACTAACACAGTGGAGATTCAAGGCGGTGTTGTCTGGAGATGCGTTGACCGTCGGTTTGAGTCCCAATGAACGTCACATTCAAGTTCTCAGAGAACAAACTTTTGCTTTTGTTAATTATGAAGAGGATTCACGAGGAGCTGATGGTGTGGAAACGTTTCACCTGGATGATCACCTGCGTGTTTAAAAATAGCACGAGGGAGAGGGGGGGGGAGAGGGAGAGGGAGGGGGGGAGAGAGAGAGAGAGAGAGGGAGAGAGAGAGGGAGAGAGAGAGAGAGAGAGAGAGAGAGAGAGACAGGATGATAGATGGAGGGAGTCAAAGACGGGCAGAAATGAAAAGAAAGTTTAGTGATTGCCAGGCGCTGATGAGCCCTCATCAATCTTATCAACACACACACACACACACACACACACACACACACACGCACACACACACACACACACACACACACACACACACACACACACACACACACTGGCTGTGGCTCCTTACCTGCCTGATGAGACAGAGTAATGAAGGAGACACCCTCAAATAAAGATGGAGACTGTGAACTCACATTTACACACACACACACACACACACACACACACACACACACACACACACACACAGACACACACACACACACACACACAGACACACACACACTAAGGCCTAGTTTCACCATCTTTGTGGGAACTGCTGCACTAAATAACATGAAGGAAAACACTCCTTTAACACCTTCATATGAGTCATATTCACATTACTACAGATATTATTACAGTTACTGGAAGTGTGTCTGTCCTTGTCTCTCTCTGTCCATCTGTCCGTCTTCTCTCTCTCTCTCTCTCTCTCTCTCCTTCTCTTCCTCTCTCCGGTGCAGACAGATGTGCCTCCTCCACAGAGCTGGGTCTGTCTGACGTTCCTGTCTGTTATAGTGAAGGTTGTCGTTGCCACCGTACTCTACGGGGGAAGTGTTGGGTCTCTGTAAATCATAAATAAGTCATAGAGTGTGGTCTTTACCTACTCTGTAAAGTGTCCTGAGATCACTGCTGTTAGGATTTGACACTATAAATAAAACTGAATTGAACTGAAGTGAATTCTGAACCGTCTCTGGGTTGTGTCTGAACCTTCTGTGCAGCGCGTTCAGCTCGACCAGACCTTGCGCTGGCGTTCACGGACAGAATCAAAGTGTTTCAGTAAACAGACGTTTGTTGCAAAGACACTTTCGCACCAGCAGTGAGAAAAAAGAGACTCAGACTACTTTATTAATCCCAGCAGGGGCGATTGATCTCAGCAGCGTGCACACGACCAAAACACAACCCCCAGTAAGTCCACACACCTTTCACTGAACCATCTGAACTCTGAACGTGAAGAACGAGGAGTTAACTTAACATCGTGAGTCACATCAGGACAGAAACCCACTGGCACCAGAGGAGATGTGTCACCAACGGGGCCCACAGGACGCCGTATTACAGGCCCGGGACTTACCGTATACCCTTTAATTGCCCAGGGTTACCACGGTAACCCTGTGACCCGTCACAGAAGCGTCTCAGTGAGAGCGTCCGTCCTCCCCCGGGCCCTGCAGCGTCTCCTCTGTGGTCCCAGCCTCTCACGTGTTTCCAAACGCAGCGTCTCTTCCCTTTACTGCTCGACCCGTGAGCCCGTGTTGTGTTTGTGGTCGCGCCCGGATGAATCCCATCACCTCTCCGCCGCTGCTGCATCTTCCTAATTTCCCTGCGGGGATCGCTCCGGTTTCAGCTCCCCTCACCTGAAGAGCGATGCCGCCGCTGTGGCCGTTGCCGCCACCATCCGCTGGTTTTTACGGCGGTGATCAAGATGCCCGTGGAGCGTTCGCTGGCTGTGTAAAGCAGCAGATGTGTGATGTCAGCAGGATCGACCCTGTGAACCCTCAGCTGTTGCTGCTCTTTATCACCCTTCATACGCTGTTGGTGTCAGGAGGGCGACGCGTGCTGCGACGCGCTCGATGACGAATGACGTTTCAGTTTTCTGATGATTACGAGCTGTTTTCTGAAAAGCTCCGGTTCATGTCCACTTAACTGAACTTTTCACCTTTTACATCATTCATCCATTCATCTTCAGCCTCTTGTCCCTGTCGGGGTCTCGAGCCGATCCAAGCTGACATCGGGCGTGAGGCGGGGTCCACCCTGGACAGGACGCCAGTCTATCACAGGACACATAGAGACGAACAGAGACAGACAACCATTCACACCTACGGGTGATTTAGAGTCATCAATGAACCCAACACCTGCACGTCTTTGGACTGTGGGAGGAAACCGGAGAACCCGGAGAAAACCCACGCAGACACGGGGACAACATGCAAACTCCACACAGAAGGGCCCCAGCCGGGATTCAAACCAGGAACCCTCTTGCTGTGAGGCAACAGTGCTAACCACAACACCACTGTGTAATTTCTGTTTTGGGTTCAGCTCAAAGGTTCATTCTCTACCTTGGAAACAACAGTTTGTGTCAGGATCCAGGTCCTGTCGGTCCCTCCTCTCGTCCTTTTGTGTGAGTTTGTCTCCCTCTGTCTGTTTCTCCTCTATTTAGAGTCATTTTGCATCTTTTTGTGGTGGTTTTGCATCTATTTTTTTGTCATTTTGCATCTTTTTGTGCTGCTTTTGCATCTATTTTTAGTCATTTTGCATCTTTTTGTGCTGGTTTTGCATCTATTTTTAGTCATTTTGCATCTTTTTGTGCTGGTTTTAATAAAAAAACATCTCTATTAAACACACGCTTCTTGTTTCTGACACTTTGAGTATTCGGTGACGTGTTGGATAAAAAGACCTGTCGGCTGCTCAGAGCTGAACTTTGATCCGGTGTCTTGTTCGGTTCAATTCCTGTTGTGCATTCGAACCAGTGGTCACCTCCCGTCTCCACATTTCCCCCGTGCTCTCGGTGTCAGAGCTGCTGTGTTTAACCAGCGTGAGAGGAAAAACACCGGGAAGCAATTACACAGAGGAAACCCGACCGGCCGTGTAATAATTACTCCACATCCCAGAACAGGAGAGCGAGCAGCCGTCCGGCTCTGCAGCCAACGGACGGGAGACGGAGCGGCCGAGCTGAATCTCAATGTGCTCATTTCCACCACATTAGAGAACTGAACACAGCAGTGACAGTCAGAGCTGCTGCTGCTGTTACTGCTGCTGCTGCTGCTGCTGCTGCTGCTGCTGCTGCTGCTGCTGTTACTGCTGCTGCTGCTGCTGCTGCTGTTACTGCTGCTGCTGCTGCTGGCCGACAGCAGCGCTCCCCTTGCGTTGCCGTCCGGACGCTAAAGCGGCATACTTTGTTAAATGATGACAGTCATTTTGCATCTTTTTGTGCTGTTTTGCATCTATTTTTAGTCATTTTGCATCTTTTTGTGCTGGTTTTGCATCTATTTTTAGTCATTTTGCATCTTTTTGTGCTGTTTTGCATCTATTTTTAGTCATTTTGCATCTTTTTGTGCTGGTTTTGCATCTATTTTTAGTCATTTTGCATCTTTTTGTGCTGTTTTGCATCTATTTTTAGTCATTTTGCATCTTTTTGTGCTGGTTTTGCATCTATTTTTAGTCATTTTGCATCTTTTTGTGCTGTTTTGCATCTATTTTTAGTCATTTTGCATCTTTTTGTGCTGGTTTTGCATCTATTTTTAGTCATTTTGCATCTTTTTGTGCTGTTTTGCATCTATTTTTAGTCATTTTGCATCTTTTTGTGGTGATTTTGCATCTATTTTTAGTCATTTTGCATCTATTTGTGCTGGTTTTGCATCTATTTTTAGTCATTTTGCATCTTTTTGTGGTGGTTTTGCATCTATTTTTAGTCATTTTGCATCTTTTTGTGGTGGTTTTGCATCTATTTTTAGTCATTTTGCATCTTTTTGTGGTGGTTTTGCATCTATTTTTAGTCATTTTGCATCTTTTTGTGCTGTTTTGCATCTATTTTTAGTCATTTTGCATCTTTTTGTGCTGGTTTTGCATCTATTTTTAGTCATTTTGCATCTTTTTGTGCTGTTTTGCATCTATTTTTAGTCATTTTGCATCTTTTTGTGCTGGTTTTGCATCTATTTTTAGTCATTTTGCATCTTTTTGTGCTGTTTTGCATCTATTTTTAGTCATTTTGCATCTTTTTGTGCTGGTTTTGCATCTATTTTTAGTCATTTTGCATCTTTTTGTGCTGTTTTGCATCTATTTTTAGTCATTTTGCATCTTTTTGTGCTGGTTTTGCATCTATTTTTAGTCATTTTGCATCTTTTTGTGCTGTTTTGCATCTATTTTTAGTCATTTTGCATCTTTTTGTGGTGATTTTGCATCTATTTTTAGTCATTTTGCATCTATTTGTGCTGGTTTTGCATCTATTTTTAGTCATTTTGCATCTTTTTGTGGTGGTTTTGCATCTATTTTTAGTCATTTTGCATCTTTTTGTGCTGGTTTTGCATCTATTTTTAGTCATTTTGCATCTTTTTGTG
>NC_139843.1:1167231-1174731 GCF_963691815.1 Echiichthys vipera
GTGAAGTTTTTACAGCGCTGAGAAAAAACAGATTTCTGCGAGTGAGCGCGCTCTGCTCACGGACGCATGACTGAGCCACCAGGCCCCGTCCCAGGCTTAGGCCCAGGCCCAGGCCCAGGCCCAGGCCCAGGACCAGGCCCAGGCCCAGGACCAGGCTCAGGCCCAGGCTTAGGCCCAGGCCCAGGACCAGGACCAGGCTCAGGCCCAGGCCCAGGCCCAGGCCCAGGCCCAGGCCCAGGCCCAGGCTTAGGCCCAGGCTCAGGCCCAGGCCCAGGACCAGGACCAGGCCCAGGCTCAGGCCCAGGACCACGACCAGGCTCAGGCCCAGGCCAGGGACCAGGCTCAGGCCCAGGGGCCCTGAGTCATGACATGCTGCTGAAGAAGAACAAAAGTGATCACAGAGGGATGCCAAATGAGCACAGGTGAACACAAAACGACCCCCAAAGAGACGGAGAATGAGCAGGAGGAAAAATGACCATGAAGAGATGCAAAACCACATCATTTTGCATCTTTTTGTGCTGGTTTTGCATCTATTTTCAGTCATTTTGCATCTTTTTTAGTCATTTTGCATCTTTTTTAGTCATTTTGCATCTTTTTTTAGTCATTTAGCATCTTTTTGTGGTGGTTTTGCATCTATTTTTAGTCATTTTGCATCTTTTTGTGGTGGTTTTGCATCTATTTTTAGTCATTTGGCATCTTTATGTGGTTTTGCATCTATTTTGAGTCATTTTGCATCTTTTTGTGCTGGTTTTGCATCTATTTTTAGTCATTTAGCATCTTTTTGTGGTGTTTTGCATCTTTTTTTAGTCATTTTGCATCTTTTTGTGGTGGTTTTGCATCTATTTTTAGTCATTTTGCATCTTTTTGTGGTGGTTTTGCATCTATTTTTAGTCATTTTGTATCTTTTTGTGGTATTTTGCATCTTTTTGTGGTGGTTTTGCATCTATTGTTAGTCATTTTGCATCTTTTTGTGGTGGTTTTGCATCTATTTTTAGCCATTTTGCATCTTTTTGTGGTGATTTTGCATCTATTTTGAGTCATTTTGCATCTTTATGTTGTTTTGCATCTATTTTAAGTCATTTTGCATCTTTTTGTGCTTATTTTGCATCTATTTTTAGCCATTTTGCATCTTTTTGTGGTGGTTTTGCATCTATTTTTAGCCATTTTGCATCTTTTTGTGGTGGTTTTGCATCTATTTTGAGTCATTTTGCATCTTTATGTTGTTTTGCATCTATTTTAAGTCATTTTGCATCTTTTTGTGCTTATTTTGCATCTATTTTTAGTCATTTTGCATCTTTCTGTGGTGGTTTTGCATCTATTTTGAGTCATTTTGCATCTTTATGTGGTTTTGCATCTATTTTGAGTCATTTTGCATCTTTCTGTGGTGGTTTTGCATCTATTTTGAGTCATTTTGCATCTTTTTATGCTTATTTTGCATCTATTTTTAGCCATTTTGCATCTTTTTGTGGTGGTTTTGCATCTATTTTGAGTCATTTTGCATCTTTATGTGGTTTTTCATCTATTTTTAGTCATTTTGCATCTTTCTGTGGTGGTTTTGCATCTATTTTTAGTCATTTTGCATCTTTTTGTCCTTGTTTTGCATCTATTTTAAGTAATTTTGCATCTTTTTGTGGTGGTTTTGCATCTATTTTTAGTCATTTTGCATCTTTTTGTGGTGGTTTGCATCTATTTTAAGTCATTTTGCATCTTTTTGTGCTGGTTTTGCATCTATTTTTAGTCATTTTGCATCTTTTTGTGGTGGTTTTGCATCTATTTTTAGTCATTTTGCATCTTTTTGTGGTGTTTTGCATCTATTTTTAGTCATTTTGCATCTTTTTGTGCTGGTTTTGCATCTATTTTGAGTGATTTTGCATCTTTTTGTGCTGGTTTTGCATCTATTTTGAGTGATTTTGCATCTTTTTGTGGTGTTTTGCATCTATTTTTAGTAATTTTGCATCTTTTTGTGGTGGTTTTGCATCTATTTTTAGTCATTTTGCATCTTTATTTGGTTTTGCATCTATTTTTTGCCATTTTGCATCTTTTTGTGCTGGTTTTGCATCTATTTTTAGCCATTTTGCATCTTTTTGTGCTGGTTTTGCATCTATTTTTAGTCATTTTGTATCTTTTTGTGGTATTTTGCATCTTTTTGTGGTGGTTTTGCATCTATTGTTAGTCATTTTGCATCTTTTTGTGGTGGTTTTGCATCTATTTTTAGCCATTTTGCATCTTTTTGTGGTGATTTTGCATCTATTTTGAGTCATTTTGCATCTTTATGTTGTTTTGCATCTATTTTAAGTCATTTTGCATCTTTTTGTGCTTATTTTGCATCTATTTTTAGCCATTTTGCATCTTTTTGTGGTGGTTTTGCATCTATTTTTAGCCATTTTGCATCTTTTTGTGGTGGTTTTGCATCTATTTTGAGTCATTTTGCATCTTTATGTTGTTTTGCATCTATTTTAAGTCATTTTGCATCTTTTTGTGCTTATTTTGCATCTATTTTTAGTCATTTTGCATCTTTCTGTGGTGGTTTTGCATCTATTTTGAGTCATTTTGCATCTTTATGTGGTTTTGCATCTATTTTGAGTCATTTTGCATCTTTCTGTGGTGGTTTTGCATCTATTTTGAGTCATTTTGCATCTTTTTGTGGTGGTTTTGCATCTATTTTTAGTCATTTTGCATCTTTATGTTGTTTTGCATCTATTTTAAGTCATTTTGCATCTTTTTGTGCTTATTTTGCATCTATTTTTAGCCATTTTGCATCTTTTTGTGGTGGTTTTGCATCTATTTTAAGTCATTTTGCATCTTTTTGTGCTTATTTTGCATCTATTTTAAGTCATTTTGCATCTTTTTGTGGTACTTTTGCATCTATTTTGAGTCATTTTGCACTTTTATGTGGTTTTGCATCTATTTTAAGTCATTTTGCATCTTTTTGTGGTGGTTTTGCATCTATTTTTAGCCATTTTGCATCTTTATGTGGTTTTTCATCTATTTTTAGTCATTTTGCATCTTTTTGTGCTGGTTTTGCATCTATTTTGAGTCATTTTGCATCTTTTTGTGGTGGTTTTGCATCTATTTTGAGTCATTTTGCATCTTTATGTTGTTTTGCATCTATTTTAAGTCATTTTGCATCTTTTTGTGCTTATTTTGCATCTATTTTTAGCAATTTTGCATCTTTTTGTGGTGGTTTTGCATCTATTTTGAGTCATTTTGCATCTTAATGTTGTTTTGCATCTATTTTAAGTCATTTTGCATCTTTTTGTGCTTATTTTGCATCTATTTTTAGCCATTTTGCATCTTTTTGTGGTGGTTTTGCATCTATTTTGAGTCATTTTGCATCTTTTTGTGGTGGTTTTGCATCTATTTTGAGTCATTTTGCATCTTTATGTGCTGGTTTTGCATCTATTTTTAGTCATTTTGCATCTTTTTGTTGTTTTGCATCTATTTTAAGTCATTTTGCATCTTTTTGTGGTGGTTTTGCATCTATTTTTAGCCATTTTGCATCTTTTTGTGGTGGTTTTGCATCTATTTTGAGCCATTTTGCATCTTTTTGTGGTGGTTTTGCATCTATTTTTAGTCATTTTGCATCTTTTTGTTGTTTTGCATCTATTTTAAGTCATTTTGCATCTTTTTGTGCTTATTTTGCATCTATTTTTAGCCATTTTGCATCTTTTTGTGGTGGTTTTGCATCTATTTTTAGTCATTTTGCATCTTTATGTTGTTTTGCATCTATTTTTAGCCATTTTGCATCTTTTTGTGGTGGTTTTGCATCTATTTTTAGCCATTTTGCATCTTTTTGTGGTGATTTTGCATCTATTTTGAGTCATTTTGCATCTTTATGTTGTTTTGCATCTATTTTAAGTCATTTTGCATCTTTTTGTGCTTATTTTGCATCTATTTTTAGCCATTTTGCATCTTTTTGTGGTGGTTTTGCATCTATTTTTAGTCATTTTGCATCTTTTGTGGTGGTTTTGCATCTATTTTTAGCCATTTTGCATCTTTTTGTGGTGGTTTTGCATCTATTTTTAGTCGTTTTGCATCTTTATGTGGTTTTGCATCTATTTTGAGTCATTTTGCATCTTTTTGTGCTTATTTTGCATCTATTTTTAGCCATTTTGCATCTTTTTGTGGTGGTTTTGCATCTATTTTTAGCCATTTTGCATCTTTATGTTGTTTTGCATTTATTTTAAGTCACTTTGCATCTTTTTGTGGTGGTTTTGCATCTATTTTTAGCCATTTTGTATCTTTTTGTGGTGGTTTTGCATCTATTTTGAGCCATTTTGCATCTTTATGTGGTTTTTCATCTATTTCTAGTCATTTAGCATCTTTTTGTGCTGGTTTTGCATCTGTTTTTAGCCATTTTGCATCTTTTGTGGTGTTTTTGCATCTATTTTTAGCCATTTTGCATCTTTTTGTGGTGGTTTTGCATCTATTTTGAGCCATTTTGCATCTTTATGTGGTTTTTCATCTATTTCTAGTCATTTAGCATCTTTTTGTGCTGGTTTTGCATCTGTTTTTAGCCATTTTGCATCTTTTGTGGTGTTTTTGCATCTGTTTTTAGCCATTTTGCATCTTTTTGTGGTGGTTTTGCATCTATTTTTAGTCATTTTGCATCTTTATCTGGTTTTGCATCTATTTTTAGTCATTTTGCATCTTTTTGTGCTTATTTTGCATCTATTTTAAGCCATTTTGCATCTTTTTGTGGTGGTTTTGCATCTATTTTTAGCCGTTTTGCATCTTAATGTGGTTTTTCATCTATTTTTAGCCATTTTGCATCTTTATGTGGTTTTGCATCTATTTTTAGTCATTTTGCATCTTTATCTGGTTTTGCATCTATTTTTAGTCATTTTGCATCTTTTTGTGGTGGTTTTGCATCTATTTTAAGTCATTTTGCATCTTTTGTGGTGGTTTTGCATCTATTTTTAGTCATTTTGCATCTTTTTGTGCTTATTTTGCATCTATTTTAAGTCATTTTGCATCTTTTTGTGGTTTTGCATCTATTTTAAGTCATTTTGCATCTTTTTGTGGTTTTGCATCATTTTGAGTCATTTTACATCTTTATGTGGTTTTGCATCTATTTTTAGCCATTTTGCATCTTTATGTGGTTTTGCATCTATTTTTAGCCATTTTGCATCTTTCTGTGGTGGTTTTGCATCTATTTTTAGCCATTTAGCATCTTTTTGTGGTGGTTTTGCATCTATTTTGAGTCATTTTGCATCTTTATGTGGTTTTGCATCTATTTTGAGTCATTTTGCATCTTTATGTGGTTTTGCATCTATTTTGAGTCATTTTGCATCTTTTTAACTTAAAATAGGTGCAAAATGACTTAAAATTGATGCAAAAATGACTTAAAATTGATGCAAAATCACTAAAAATTGCTGCAAAATGACTTAAAATTTATGCAAAATGACTAAAAATAGATGCAAAATGACTCAAAATTGATGCAAAAATGACTTAAAATTGATGCAAAATGACTTAAAATTGATACAAAAATGACTTAAAATTGATGCAAAATGACTTAAAATTGATGAAAAAATGACTTAAAATTGATGCAAAATGACTTAAAATTGATACAAAAATGACTAAAAATTGATGCAAAAATGACTTAAAATTGATGCAAAATGACTAAAAATAGGTTCAAAATCACTTAAAATTGATGCAAAATGACTTAAAATTGATGCAAAATGATTTAAAATTGATGCAAAATGACTTAAAATTGATGCAAAAATGACTTAAAATTGATGCAAAATGACTAAAAATAGGTTCAAAATGACTTAAAATTGATGCAAAATCACTAAAAATTGTTGCAAAATGACTTAAAATTGATGCAAAATGACTTAAAATTGATGCAAAATGACTTAAAATTGATGCAAAATGACTAAAAATAGGTGCAAAATGACTTAAAATTGATGCAAAATGACTTAAAATTGATGCAAAATCACTAAAAATTGTTGCAAAATGACTTAAAATTGATGCAAAATGATTAAAAATAGATGCAAAATAACTTAAAATTGATGCAAAAACGACTTAAAATTGATGCAAAATGACTAAAAATAGGTGCAAAATGACTTAAAATTGATGCAAAATGATTAAAAATAGATGCAAAATAACTTAAAATTGATGCAAAATAACTTAAAATTGATGCAAAATGACTAAAAATAGATGCAAAATAACTTAAAATTGATTCAAAATCACTTAAAATTGATGCAAAATGACTTAAAATTGATGCAAAATGATTTAAAATTGATGCAAAATGACTAAAAATAGGTGCAAAATGACTTAAAATTGATGCAAAAATGACTTAAAATTGATGCAAAATCACTAAAAATAGGTTCAAAATGACTTAAAATTGATGCAAAATCACTAAAAATTGTTGCAAAATGACTTAAAATTTATGCAAAATGACTTAAAATTGATGCAAAATGACTTAAAATTGATGCAAAATGACTAAAAATAGGTGCAAAATGACTTAAAATTGATGCAAAATGACTTAAAATTGATGCAAAAATGACTTAAAATTGATGCAAAATGACTAAAAATAGGTGCAAATTGACTTAAAATTGATGCAAAATCACTAAAAATTGTTGCAAAATGACTTAAAATTGATGCAAAATGATTAAAAATAGATGCAAAATGACTTAAAATTGATGCAAAAATGACTTAAAATTGATGCAAAATGACTAAAAATAGGTGCAAAATGACTTAAAATTGATGCTAAAATGACTTAAAATTGATGCAAAATCACTAAAAATAGATGCAAAATGACTTAAAATTGATGCAAAAATGACTTAAAATTGATGCAAAATCACTAAAAATAGATGCAAAATGACTTAAAATTGATGCAAAAATGACTTAAAATTGATACAAAATCACTAAAAATAAGTGCAAAATGACTTAAAATTGATGCAAAATGACCTAAAATTGATACAAAATGACTAAAAATAGATGCAAAAATGACTTAAAATTGATTCAAAATGACTTAAAATTGATGCAAAATGACTAAAAATTGATGCAAAATGACTTAAAATTGATTCAAAATGACTTAAAATTGATGCAAAATGACTTAAAATTGATTCAAAATGACTTAAAATAGATGCAAAATGACTTAAAATTGATGCAAAAATGACTTAAAATTGATGCAAAATGACTTAAAATTGATGCAAAATGACCTAAAATTGATGCAAAATGACTAAAAATTGGTGCAAAATGACTTAAAATTGATGCAAAAATGACTTAAAATTGATGCAAAATGACTTAAAATTGATTCAAAATGACTTAAAATTGATGCAAAATGACTTAAAATTGATGCAAAATGACCTAAAATTGATGCAAAATGACTAAAAATTGATGCAAAATGACTTAAAATTGATGCAAAATCACTAAAAATAAGTGCAAAATGACTTTTAATTGATGCAAAATGACTTAAAATTGATGCAAAATGACTTAAAATTGATGCAAAATGACCTAAAATTGATGCAAAATGACTAAAAATTGATGCAAAAT
>NC_139843.1:1182231-1224731 GCF_963691815.1 Echiichthys vipera
CAGGCGACGGGGAGGAGGAGAGTGATGGGAGGACGAGGAGGTGAAGAGACGGAGGAGGCGACGCTGTCGGGTTGAGGCGCTGCTCACATCGAGAGAGAGGGAAAGAGGAAGTGATATTTTGAGGGAGTGGAGGTGAGGGGGTGATGTGACAGAGAGGAGGAGGAGGAGGAAAGTGGGACGTGTGACAGTGAAGCTGCCGCAGAGAGGAGGGGAAAAGCAGCGTTTCAGTGCAGGAGAAGAAGAAGAAGTGCTGACTCCACCTGCTCCGGCGCCAGCACCTATTCTGGGTTCAGTGAGATCCGCGTGTCCCCCGCGGCCTCAGACCGCACGTCCCCCGCGGCCTCAGACCGCACTTCAATGAAATCCTCCTGAAACGGATCAAACCAGAAAATCAGATCACAGAGGAGGAAATGTTCCCTGTGAGAATGTGAGTTACGCTCCGTCAGGTAACGATCTCCTCCTCAGCTCCTGAGGACGAGACCGAGCCGCTCCCGTCCTCTCACTCTTCTTTAAAGGAGTGTAAACGTTCTCCCCGGCGTGGGCGCGTCGCCTCAGAACAGGAAACACGGTCCCGGAGGTCCAGTCTGAGCAGCACAGGAGCAACTCAGAGACTGTGTGGACGGGCGGGACGCAGCCACCGCCGCAGGTTTGTGGCCCGACGTCCTGAAGCCTTGAGTTCGGTGTTTGGCCATCGCCATCTTGTTTGTTTGAGACAAGGGGGCGGAGCTAAGGAGGAGCTGGAAGTTGTGCTAAGCTAAACGCTAAAGAACCAAACGGACAAATCGTCAACAAGCAGACGAGAGACATCCGTCGGACATTTGTCGGATTGGTACTTTAAGGTTCTGGTGATCAGGCGCCAGTTTTGTCCTTAGAGGAGGTTTTGGGGGTTTTCGCTCGATCACGGGAGGGAAGCTCAGAGGAGCAGAGGGCCGAGAGGAGGAGGAGGAGGAAGAGGAGGAGGAGGAGGAAGAGGAGGAGGAGGAAGAGGAGGAGGAGGAGGAGGAGGAGCTTCCTAATGGATCAGATGAAAATAACAGCGTTAAAGTGGAGACGGGGATGACGTCAGCAAGGGAGGAGGAGTCAAAGCCTGCAGGAAGTGGAGGGAGGAGGTGGGAGGTTCAGGAAGATGATTTGTTTTTGGTAGGAGGAGGAAGAGGAAGAAGAGGAGGAAGAGGAAGAAGAGGAGGAGGAGGAAGAAGAGGAGGAGGAAGAGGGGGAGGAAGCGGAGGAAAAGGAAGTGGAGGAGGAAGAGGAGGTATAAAAGCCTGCAGGAAGTGTAGGGGCGAGGTGGAAGGTTCAGGAAGAAGATTTGTTTTGGTAGGAGGAGGAAGAAGAGGAAGAGGAGGAGGAGGAAGATGAGGAAGAGGAGGAGGAGGAAGAGAAGGAGGAACAGAAAGAGGACCTTCATCAGCAGAGGAGCTTCATCACATTCATACCTGACTCCCACTGAATCTTTGTTCATGTCTCTTCACCCACTCAGTCAAAGGGTGACACACACACACACACACACACACACACACACACACACACACACGCACACATAAACACACACACACACACACACACACACACACACACTTCTGTGGAGCAGAAACCATCTCTGCAGTTTGCACACAGAGTGAAGTGAAGTGTCGTGTGCACACAGCCACTCATCCAGGAACCAGTGAGTGAGAGCGACGCTGACGGCCTCATTCTTTCCACGTGTGTGAGGTGTGTGTGTGTGTGTGTGTGTGTGTGTGTGTGTGTGTGTTTGTGTGTGTGTGTGTGCGTGTGAGGTGTGAGGTGTATGTGTGTGTGTGTGTGTGTGTGTGTGTGTGTGTGTGAGTCAGGAAGCTGCTGCAGAGCGATAAAGTCTATCAGGAGCGTCCGCAGTATTAACGTTCCTCTCCTGCGGTCTCGTCCGGTTCAGGGACACTTTGGTTTTGTTTCTCATTTCCAGAATCCGTCTTTTTTTACAGCTTCTTGTTTCTTTGTGTTTTTAATGAAGCAGGAAAACAAGAAGAGATTTAGAGCCGTCTGACAAACATGTTTCTGCTGTTTCTCATTAGTAAAGTTATTCGTTTGTGTTCAAATATGAAAAATCATTAACGTTATCAGAGGGCGCCCTCCCACTGTGCCTCCGTCCCGTGCCCCGTGCTTTAGGGTCCTTGTCCCCCCCTCCAGGCCCGTTTGTACTCACACTACCTGGGCCTCGGAGAATGCTTCTTGCTGCCTATACGTCATCACGCCGTAACACGTCACACGCATTGATGACGTCATGGCGATGCGTGGCTTTGTTTCCAGATCTTTCCGTAGACCTCAGAGTTTTTGTGCGTCTTGTCGACTGTTTTTGAATCTTTTCATCGACCAAATCTGCAGTAAACACTCCACCTCCACATCACACCAACGTGAACCTTTCACCGCCATTGTTTGAAATGTCCGCGCATGGTCCCTCCTTCTTTTTTCTACGTCCCAACAGGCGCACAGGAAATGACCTCAGAGCCGCCGTAGGCCTCGTGCTCGTACACGTGCGCACGCTCGTGCTCGTACACGTGCAAACGTGCTTTACTAAAGCCCACCTCTCCCAAACGGGCCGTGGACGGCAAGCGTGCCGCTCCTAGACGTGGTACGGTTGCACTCACACTGGTCAAAGGAACCAGACTTTAGCCGTGACACGTGCTGGGGCACGGCACGGAGGCACAGTGGGAGGGGGCCCTTTGACTGGGCTGGAGGACTTCACAACGTCTTCCTGTGTCCTGTGCCCCTCTGCTGGGACGTGTAGTTACCTGGAAGTAACACGTTCGATTCTCTTCAGTGTCCGATAAAAAACTCACTCATGAATAATGTTAAACTGTGTGTGAGACTGAAGAACTGACGCGGCTCCATGTTCTCCACCTTCTCCTCCTCCTCTGCCGCTCTTCTTCTTCTTCTTCTTCTTCTTTGCTGGAGTTGTAAACGCGCTCACACCTCCTCTCATTACTTTAATTAATTGGCAGACTGCATCCCAGCCTGCTCCTCTCCTCCTCCTCGTCCTCGTTCTCCTGCCTTCTTCCTCTCCTCCCAGCAAATATTGATCCACCAAATTACTTCTCAAGGTCGTCAGCGTCTCCGCGCCGACTGGCACCGTGTCACGATAAGCCCCCGGAGCAGGCGGTGTGCATGAAGTCGGCTCACGGCATCGGCTGACGGAGTAAACGTTGCAGCCCTCCCCCATCGAAGCAAATGTCAGGTGTCACCTGCAGGGGGGGGGGGGGTCTGCACGGCTGCAGCTTTAAAACTAAAAGAGTTTCTCAGGAGTGATGTGTTTAAATCTTTACACCTAAATATGTCGTCTGACTCGAGGTTGTTTACGGTCAGTCAAAGCCTGAGAGGCTCAGCTCAGGGCAGCAAAACCAAACACATATACACCTCCAGTGGCTAACGCTAAAGCTAGCATGTCGCAGGATCTTTCTGAAACCGGAATTGTCGTAACTTTATGTCTTGACTCATCTAACGGCAGAGACAGATGTCGTCTTTCTGCTCTGATGTGTTTTTATTTGAGATGGTTTGATTCAGCATCAACTACAAAGAACAGCACACACACACACACACACACACACACACACACACACACACACATGCTAACACACACACACAGGGGCGAGAGTGTAATTATACTCTTCATCATCCTCTCTCTCTCTCTCTCTCTCTCTCTCTCTCTCTCTTCCACCCCCTCCGTCCCCTCCGCCCCTCTCAGCCCGGCCATTATCCTCGTTGATGTATCACCTTTCCACTGCTAAATGACTGACACCATTGAAGTGCCACTTTTTTCTTCCTCCTCCGAGAACAGAGCCGATAATAAGCGTCCGTGTGGTCGAGGACAATAGACGGCTCTGTGTCTCTGTAACGAGCGCCCCGCTGCAGAGGCCACGTCTGTGAACCCTGTGAGTGGGTGAGGAAGCACGTGACGTTAGCGTGGATCATGGACAAACACACTTTATGAATTATGTTTTTACTGTGTGGGATGTGGAGATCTCTCCACACAACTCTCTGTTCTCCTCCGATAAGTGTTTTTGGGGGGTTTATCCACGGTTAGCATGGTTAGCACGGTTAGCATCCTGACAGCACAGGTCAGAAACTCAGGGTTAGCACGGTTAGCATCCTGACAGCACAGGTCATAAACTCAGGGTTAGCACGGTTAGCATCCTGACACCGCAGGTCAGAAACTCAAGGTTAGCACGGTTAGCATCCTGACAGCGCAGGTAAGGAACTCAAGGTTAGCACGGTTAGCATCCTGACAGCGCAGGTCAGGAACTCAAGGTTAGCACGGTTAGCATCTTGACAGCGCAGGTCAGGAACTCAAGGTTAGCACGGTTAGCATCTTGACAGCGCAGGTCAGGAACTCAAGGTTAGCACGGTTAGCATCCTGACAGCGCAGGTCAGGAACTCAAGGTTAGCACGATTAGCATCTTGACAGCGCAGGTCAGAAACTCAGGGTTAGCACGGTTAGCATCCTGACAGCGCAGGTCAGGAACTCAAGGTTAGCACGGTTAGCATCCTGACAGCGCAGGTCAGAAACTCAGGGTTAGCACGGTTAGCATCCTGACAGCGCAGGTCAGGAACTCAAGGTTAGCACGTTTAGCATCCTGACAGCGCAGGTCAGAAACTCAGGGTTAGCACGGTTAGCATCCTGACAGTGCAGGTCAGGAACTCAAGGTTAGCACGGTTAGCATCTTGACAGCGCAGGTCAGGAACTCAAGGTTAGCACGGTTAGCATCCTGACAGCGCAGGTCAGAAACTCAGGGTTAGCACGGTTAGCATCCTGACAGCGCAGGTCAGGAACTCAAGGTTAGCACGTTTAGCATCGTGACAGCACAGGTCAGAAACTCAGGGTTAGCACGGTTAGCATCCTGACAGCGCAGGTCAGAAACTCAAGGTTAGCACGGTTAGCATCCTGACAGCACAGGTCATAAACTCAGGGTTAGCACGGTTAGCATCCTGACAGCGCAGGTCAGAAACTCAAGGTTAGCACGGTTAGCATCCTGACAGCACAGGTCAGAAACTCAAGGTTAGCACGGTTAGCATCCTGACAGCAAAGGTCATAAACTCTAGGTTAGCAGGAAAGGTGCTGAGCGTTAGCTGTAGCCTGTGACGCATATTTTAGTGTCACGTGATATTTTTAAATCTCCTTGAACTCCAGGAGAACAGCTGCTCCCTTTGAAAGATCGTCCACTGTGAAAACAACACATCATTTATCTCCATGTTAGTTTTTGGCAAAGCTGTAGGAGCCACTGAAAAGGGAGTGAAGGGCCGCGCGAGGCCCAGGAGCCGCGGGTTCAAGACCCCTGAACTAGCCGTTGAAATGTTTTTGCTCTAATTTGAACAGAAAATTCACAGAGAACAAAGAAAGACGGGCTGGATGAAGTGGTGGAGACGGTAGCGTACGACGAGCGCTGAATGGTGGTGTACGACGAGCGCACCTGTCCTTGGGACCTGCCCGGGCCTTTCACAGCTAATCTAGCGGTGCCGCACCACGACCCACAAGTTTAATCCCTGCACATCACGACCACAGAGATTTTAATACAGGAGACAGATTTCCCTGCTCAAAAACGGGTAATGACGGACGAAAGAGACCCAGCTGGACCCACAGTCCTCAGAGAGCAGGAAGATCTGAGGCCTCGGGGTCTCTGGGGGGCGAATCACCTCTTCTCCTGCTCCACGTTTTCATTGTGGCAGCTGTGTGTTGTATTTTAGAGCGTAACACCAACACTGTGAAAACATGCAGCTCTCTCTCCGTCACTCACAGAAAAAGCCCCGTGCTCCCGCAGACTGAGCTGCCGTATAAGGACTCGAACAGGTGGTTGCATGGCAACAGAGAGGAGCACCAGCACAGTGTGAGCCGGATTAGTGGGGAAGCAGTAACTGGACTCATACAGAGCCTTTTCTAGTCTTCTGACCACTACAGTGTCAGGCTCAAGGACACTTCGGCACATGGATCGGAGGAGCCGGGGATCGAACCGATCGAATTCTCTCTAATGTCCAGCAGGAGGAGACTCCACTTAAAGCTGCATTCTCTCTAATGTCCAGCAGGAGGAGACTCCACTTAAAGCTGCATTCTCTCTAATGTCCAGCAGGAGGAGGCTCCACTTAAAGCTGCATTCTCTCTAATGTCCAGCAGGAGGAGACTCCACTTAAAGCTGCATTCTTTCTAATGTCCAGCAGGGGGAGACTCCACTTAAAGCTGCATTCTCTCTAATGTCCAGCAGGAGGAGACTCCACTTAAAGCTGCATTCTCTCTAATGTCCAGCAGGAGGAGACTCCACTTAAAGCTGCATTCTCTCTAATGTCCAGCAGGAGGAGACTCCACTTAAAACTGCATTCTCTCTAATGTCCAGCAGGAGGAGACTCCACTTAAAGCTGCATTCTCTCTAATGTCCAGCAGGAGGAGACTCCACTTAAAGCTGCATTCTCTCTAATGTCCAGCAGGAGGAGACTCCACTTAAAGCTGCATTCTCTCTAATGTCCAGCAGGAGGAGACTCCACTTAAAGCTGCATTCTCTCTAATGTCCAGCAGGAGGAGACTCCACTTAAAGCTGCATTCTCTCTAATGTCCAGCAGGAGGAGACTCCACTTAAAGCTGCATTCTCTCTAATGTCCAGCAGGAGGAGTCTCCACTTAAAGCTGCATTCTCTCTCATGTCCAGCAGGAGGAGACTCCACTTAAAGCTGCATTCTCTCTAATGTCCAGCAGGAGGAGACTCCACTTAAAGCTGCATTCTCTCTAATGTCCAGCAGGAGGAGACTCCACTTAAAGCTGCATTCTCTCTAATGTCCAGCAGGAGGAGACTCCACTTAAAGCTGCATTCTCTCTAATGTCCATCAGGGGGAGACACCTGGAGCACAGAGAGCTGCATTAAGGAGCTGACGCTGTAACGAAGGAACACGATGGGCAGGAGTGATAAACGGGTCGAGTCTGTGGATGTGTTTTTAAGGAGCGGTGTAAGAGAAGGGATAATGTGCCGCGAAGCACTCAGGTGGGTTTAAACAAATGGGGGGGTTGGATCATAAGCAGGTCACACACATTACAGGCCGCATGAAAGAGGAACACAAAAGGCACCGGAGAGAAAGCGTTTTAGGTCCTTTCATGTGGAAAAGAAGCGCCGAGAGAAGAAAGACGGAGAAAAGGAGCGAGACAAAGCTGGAGATGAGCGCGATGACTCCCTCGCTGGTTGGATTGCAGACTTCACATGTGGTCAAAAGCTGCGCGTTTGTGTTTGTTGCTGAGTGAATGCGGGGAAATTGCGAAGGCAGATGAGGAGGCGCCCTTTTCTTCTCATGTGTGAGGAGCGGAGGTAGGGGAAAGATGAAAGATGGATATTGTGATGGAAGCACAAAGACACAGCACTTTGTGTCCAGGCTGCAGCTGCACCCTGACACGCGCTCAGCACTTTTGTTTTTGGCTTCAGGCCGACGAGCAGAGGATGTGACGGACTCATACAGTTATACCTACACCCTGAAAGTCATACATCCATGTATCACTTTTATAACCTAACCGTCTCCTTTAGTCGTCTAAACTTAACCGTCTCCTTTAGACGTCTAAGGTGGTGTCCACACGAGACACACAAAAGCTCAGACTTTGTTAAAGGACGGCGTCATGGCCCCACCTCCGACCTCTGACCCCGCAGCGTCACATAACAACAACAACAGTGCTGCTGCGTGAGAGGACAGAGACGGACCCAGAGACTGTTTACTGAGCTGGACTCTGAGCCACATGCATGCATGCAAATGTCCGCGCATGGTCCTTCCTTCTTTTTTCTACGTCCCAACAGGCGCACAGGAAATGACCTCAGAGCCGCCGTAGGCCTCGTGCTCGTACACGTGCGCACGCTCGTGCTCGTACACGTGCAAACGTGCTTTACTAAAGCCCACCTCTCCCAAACGGGCCGTGGACGGCAAGTGTGCCGCTCCTAGACGTGGTACGGTTGCACTCACACTGGTCAAAGGAACCAGACTTTAGCCGTGACACGTGCTGGGGCACGGTACGGAGGAACAGTGGAGTGCGCCCTATAAGAACAGAAATGGGCTCTCAGGTGAAGTGTGTGTTTCTTCTGAGGCGTTGGACGCGATAGAAGCAAAAATCTCAAGTAATGCGCCACCCGTCTTGAAATTGCATCTGTAGATTGACTTTGTATGTAAATGTGCTGCTTCTATGGCGTCTATCACATCCGATCTGAACGCACCTTTGGTCCGCAGCTAGCTTAGCGGCAGGGCGGCAAACGCTTTAGGTTTAATATGGTCTAAAACTAATCTAACAGCAAAGTTACTGTAAGAAACACATCCACGGCCCGTTTGGGAGAGGTGGGCTTTAGTTAAGCACGTTTGCACGTGTACGAGCACGAGCGTGCGCACGTGTACGAGCACGAGCGTGTGCACGTGTACGAGCACGAGGCCTACGGCGGCTCTGAGGTCATTTCCTGTGCGCCTGTTGGGACGTAGAAAAAAGAAGGAGGGACCATGCGCGGACATTTCAAACAATGGCGGTGAAAGGTTCACGTTGGTGTGATGCGGAGGTGGAGTGTTTACTGCAGATTTGGTCGATGAAAAGATTCAAAAACAGTCGACAAGACGCACAAAAACTCCGAGGTCTACGGAAAGATCTGGAAACAAAGCCACGCATCGCCATGACGTCATCAATGCGTGTGACGTGTTACGGCGTGATGACGTATAGGCAGCAAGAAGCATTCTCCGAGGCCCAGGTAGTGTGAGTACAAACGGGCCTGGAGGGGGGGACAAGGACCCTAAAGCACGGGGCACGGGACGCACGCACAGTGGGAGGGCGCCCTGAGGAAGAGTCCGAGAGTTCTCTGTGAAACTGGCCGCAGGCCGAGAAAAGACCATCCTGAGCTTCTGCAAACAATGGGGAGATGTTTGTTTGTTTGTTTGTTTGTTTGTTTGTTTGTCAGCTGTTTATCAGGAACGCCACAGCGAGCAGGACTGTGAGCTTCATCATCACCAGAGTCAGTGTATTTCACTTGATCAACTTCCTGCGAACATCTTCCACATTTAAAAAACACAAAACTGATGACTGCAATTTTGTGGATCCCTGAAAGGCGGCGTTTGTACTCTGAGTGGAGACAATGTCTCCGACAGCGTCTTAAGGCGTACAAATTGAATTGCCTGTCAGCAATAATCTTTTATTCTTTTCAAAATAACAAAACTGCTCAATTCATCTTTGAGGCCGCGCATCAGAGCCAAAAGATAAATCCTGCAGAGACGGCTGTGCAGGCGTCGCCGTTTCTCAAAAGCACTGAATTCAGCACAAAACAAGAGCTGCTAAATGTGTTTCGCGTGGCATTTTTCAAAGTCTGGTTTGTTCCCCTGGCGCCGTTGTGCAGCTCTAACAGGGGTGTTACAGCACGAGGCACAGTTACATCAGCGTGTGTGAATCTCTCCTTTGAGGGTTTGATCAGGTGTAATCCATCTGGAGAATGGGACTTCAGGAGAACATCCAGGTGGTATTTTGGCTCAGACCGGGCTCCAGTGGTGCAGATCAGAGTTTTGGCAGCTTTAAATAGGACTGGGCTCGAGTGTTGGTTTGTTTGTCGCATGTTGACGACAAAAACCCGACAGATTCAGTCGAGGAATGTTTAGAGGAAGGTCAGGTATTAAAACACATCTTACATCGTTTGTTTATAACACAGAATCAGTTCTTTAGGTGCTAAAACTCATTAAAATCCCATCTTCAGGCGTTAAAGTCGTATCTTTAGGTGCTAAAGTCGTATCTTTAGGTGTTAAAGTCGTATCTTTAGACGTTAAAGTCGTATCTTCAGGTGTTAAAGTCGTATCTTCAGGCGTTAAAGTCGTATCTTTAGGCGTTAAAGTCGTATCTTTAGGCGTTAAAGTCGTATTTTCAGGCGTTAAAGTCGTATCTTTAGGCGTTAAAGTCGTATCTTCAGGCGTCAAAGTCGTATCTTCAGGTGTTAAAGTCGTATCTTCAGGTGTTAAAGTTGTATCTTTAGGTGTTAAAGTCGTATCTTCAGGCGTCAAAGTCGTATCTTCAGGCGTTAAAGTCGTATCTTTAGGTGTTAAAGTCGTATCTTCAGGTGTTAAAGTCGTATCTTTAGGCGTTAAAGTCGTATCTTTAGGTGTAAAAGTCGTATCTTCAGGCGTCAAAGTCGTATCTTCACGTGTTAAAGTCGTATCTTTAGGTGTTAAAGTCGTATCTTCAGGTGTTAAAGTGCCTTCACCACAGTAGGAGACACCACCGGATCACAGTGGTTATGATATTCAGTGCGACAGAAATCCCTCTTGTGTGATATTAATCTGGATCTCCTGCAGCGTTGGAGTCTTTCCTCCAGCAGGCGGGAAGAAGAGTGTTTGAGGATTCTCCCACAACACCTCCTGAAGTGTTGTTTCGCCCCCTCTGGGCTTCACAGACGACTCCGCGGCTCAAACCTCCTGATGGTACACGAGAGGCATGAACTGGGGCTAATGGAGAACATGCTACAGCCTTGTCATCGGAGCCCCTGGTGGGTGTAATGTGTCCTCCTGGGCTTCATATCTTCACTAAGTGCATTACAAGCACTGATGGAAGGTACTTTTTGCAGCACATTTAGTGAATCTGCATATTTATGGCGATAGTTTGGCTTCCATTTCATGCCCGTGTGCCTCCAGAGTCGCTCGGCGCCCCGTATTTCATGTGCACAGCTCTGCGACGTTACAATAACCCCGCGGCTTCACGCTGTCCGCCGCGTGATTTACAGACGCTGACCCATCTCCCCCGTGTGACAGCGGCTCAGCCTGCAACCGTATAATGGCCCATAACAGCCCCGCCGCCACCGGACTCTCACATTCATATTGGCTTTTATTTCCTGCAGCTGCTGGAGGTAAAGTGAGTAATGAGCTGTTTTATCCAGACGGCACGCGTCTGCAGCGGGGAGGAGGAGGAGTGTGTCATATAAAGCACAGCTTTATCAGCTCTAAGTGCTCAGGAAGTTAAGCAGTGCAAAGAACGCAGATGAGCCCGTTGGATGTTTGAGCAGGTTTATTAAACTACGCTCGAGTCCGCTGCTAAAAAGTGGGAAACAGTCCTGAGGGGGGCATAGACTTCAGTTTTACACTTTTTAAAATTAACAAAACATTACTCGATCTTTTACACTCAGCGGCCACTTTATTAGGTACACCTGTCCAACTGCTCGTTAACGCAAATTTCTAATCAGCCAATCACGAGGCAGCAGCTCAGTGCATTCAGACGTGTGTGTGTGTGTATGTGTGTGTGTGTGTGTGTGTGTGTGTGCGTGTGTAGACATGGTGATCCACTGGGATTTTCACCCACGCAAAGATCCAGTGAGCGGCAGTTCCGTGGGTGCAAATGTTGATGCCAGAGGTCAGAGGAGAATGGACACACTGGTTGGAGTTCCTCTTTCTCCTCCTCTTCTTCCTCACCTCCCCCTCCCTCTCCTTCTCCTCTTCCTCTTCTTTCTCTCCTCCTCCTTCTTCCTCTTCTCTTCTTCCTCCTCCCCCTCCTCTTCCTTCTTCCTCCTCCTCCTGCTCCTGCTCTTCACCCCCTCCCTCTCCTTCTCCTCCTTCTTCCTCTCCTCCTCTTCTTCCTATCTTCCTCCTCCTCCTCCCTCTCCTTCCTTTCCTCCTCCTCTTCTTTCTCTCCTCCTCCTTATTCCTCTTCCTTCTCCTCTTCTTCCTATTCTTCCTCTCCTCTTCTCTCTCTCCCACTCCCCCTCCTCTTCCTCCTCCTCATCCTCCTCCCCTTTCCTCCTCTTCTTCCTTCTCCTCCTCCTCTTCTTCCACAACAGGCAAAGGAACTCAAATGTCCAATGGTTAAACAGAGGAATGCAGGAGAGCATCTGTGAACACACGACACCACCGACTCTCTACAGAGAGAAGACACACTGACTCTTTATGAAGCAGCAGGCGTGCCTAATAAAGTGGCCACTGAGTGTATATACATGACATTACCCCATCATTTATATTTTAGGTTAAAATATATTTTGTAGAAAATTTGATGGAACTTGAGTCGCTGTCAGGCTGGCGACACAATCACTATAAAGTAAAACTAGCAAAACACTTAAAACTGATTGAAAATATTATTTTAACCACGGTTTGGATGTTACAGCGCCACATGACGGGTCCTACTCCATCTTGCTTCCCAGTTATCTCTTTGTGTCTCAAAAAGCTGGTGAGGGGACGAGGGGAAGTCTGCAGCGCTTGTTTTCCGTCCCCTCTGCGTTTAATTCGTCTTTGGGCCAATCGGGTCCGCTGTCGTCCGTCCGTCTGCTCTCAGCTCTGGTGTCACTTTGTGCACCAGCCGGTCCTTTCTCGACCGCTCGCTGCACCACAGCGCCAACCAGGCACCTCGTCGGTTAACCTACCGCCAGTCCGTCTGTCTGCAGGCCGAGCAAGTCAAGAGCGGTGAGTTTAAAGCCAGAGGAGAGCTGACATCCTGCATGTCCCGGTGCGTCACACTAACTCTTCCCCCTAATTGACAGAGTGGAGGATGTTTTCTGTCAGCATGCAGCAGAAAACTGGAGAAACTGTGAAGGGAACAAGGATTCATGTCGTCCCCCGGACACGACGCTCCGTCACTGCTCTGTGCTGTTGCTGTCTGTACTGAGGTAATAACGTGAGCACAGACTGTATGACACAGGGAGGCGGTAGGTGACGGGATATGATGGTGCACGACAGTATATGCTCACTTTGTGTACCAGCCAGTCATTTCTCCAATATATGACGAAATATGGCGGTTAAGAACTGTAAAGGGCTGTAAAAGGCGGTAAAGGGCGGTAAAGGGCTGTAAAGGGCTGTAAAGGGCTGAAAAGGGCGGTAAAGGGTGGTAAAGGGTGGTAAAGGGAGGTAAAGGGTGGTAACAGGCTGTAAAGGGCTGAAAAGGGCGGTAAAGGGTGGTAAAGGGCGGTAAAGGGTGGTAAAGGGTGGTAAAGGGAGGTAAAGGGTGGTAACGGGCTGTAAAGGGCTGAAAAGGGCGGTAAAGGGTGGTAAAGGGCGGTAAAGGGTGGTAAAGGGTGGTAACGGGCTGTAAAGGGCTGTAAAGGGCTGTAAAGGGCTGAAAAGGGCGGTAAAGGGTGGTAAAGGGCGGTAAAGGGCGGTAAAGGGTGGTAACGGGCTGTAAAAGGCGGTAAAGGGCGGTAAAGGGAGGTAAAGGGCGGTAAAGGGCGGTAAAGGGCTGTAAAAGATGGTAAAGGGCTGTAAAGAGCTGTAAAGGGCGGTAAAGGGCGGTAAAAGGCTGTAAAGGGTTGTAAAGGGCGGTAAAGGGCTGTAAAGGGTGGTAAAGGGCTGTAAAGGGTGGTAAAGGGCGGTAAAGGGCTGTAAAGGGCTGTAAGGGGCTGTAAGGGGCTGTAAAGGGCTGTAAAGGGCGGTAAAGGGCTGTAAAGGGTGGTAAAGGGCTGTAAAGGGCTGTAAAGGGTGGTAAAGGGCTGTAAAGGGCGGTAAAGGGCTGTAAAGGGCTGTAAAGGGCGGTAAAGGGCTGTAAGGGGCTGTAAAAGGCTGTAAAGGGCGGTAAAGGGCTGTAAAGGGCTGTAAAGGACTGTAAAGTGCTGTGAAGGGCAGTAAAGGGCGTTAAAAGGGCTGTAAAGGGCTGTAAAGGGCGGTAAAGGGCTGTAAAGGGTGGTAAAGGGCGGTAAAGGGCTTTAAAGGGTGGTAAAGGGCTGTAAAGGGCGGTAAAGGGCGGTTAAGGGTGGTAAAGGGCTGTAAGGGCGGTAAAGGTCTGTAAAGGCTGTAAAGGGTGGTAAAGGGCTGTAAAGGGCTGTAAAGGGCGGTAAAGGACTGTAAAGGGCTGTAAAGGGTGGTAAAGGGCGGTAAAGGGCTGTAAAGGGTGGTAAAGGGTGGTAAAGGGCGGTAAAGGGTGGTAAAGGACTGTAAAGGGCGGTGAAGGGCGGTGAAGGGCGGTAAAGGGCGGTAAAGGGCGGTAAAGGGCGGTAAAGGGCTGTAAAGGGCGGTAAAGGGTGGTAAAGGGCTGTAAACGGCGGTACTTGGCATTATTTGATGGTATGTGATGGTGATGGTACAGTTTTCACCGTTCCATGACTTTATTGCTTCGTCTGATAAACTCAGGACAAGAAAGTAAAAAAAAAAAAAATTCTTTAAATTCTCTAATTACCGTATTAAACAGACTTACATCTTCTTCATTTCAGTGTGAACTCATCTTCTTTTCTTATTTCTGAAAAAACAATTGTACCGTAGTGAACGGGGAGAGACACAGACACTGCAGCCAGCCACCAGGGGGCGATCCACACGGCGTGACTCCTGCTCCACCCTCAGGGAGCTGTCGGGACGTCTTTATGTAGGGTTCATGTTTCAGACGCTTCAGATTAAACTGAGATGAAACCCACAGCTCTGGTGTCTATATTTACCCTCGCATTTCAACACTAAACCAGTGTTAGAATCAATCTTTAACAGCCGACGTTGAGTTTAAGCAGAATTTCGGATGCGTTACGATGATCCAACCGTTGCACAGCAGACGAAGCTAACGCCGTAGAGTGGTCCTGCTGTTATCAAAGCACAGATTCATCTGTAACCAGGCAGCCCTCACTCTGCAGGAGCCAAACGAGTGTGTTTTGTTATTAGAATAAGTCGACTTTAATGCATTTTCTCTTCAGGACTCACAGAGATAAACTACAACGTGTGAAATGATGTGAAGACGTTTGATATTCGCCGCGCGTCTCGTCTTCTCCGCAGAGGAGGAATCAATAATTGATCAGAGCTTCACTGCTGTCAGTCCGCTCTCTCACTACTAATGTGTGTCATGTATAACATGAATATAACTCCGTATCAGATGAATTAGTCCGTGCTGCTTCCCCGCTCGCTCGCAGTTGGTTGCCCTGGGTAACAGCCTCATGTTAAGCATCTGTTGCCGAACGTCTTCATTGATTTCTCCTGAAAAAAACAACAACAACAACAACCAGCAGATGTTCTAATAAACTGAGATGACCGCATTGCAGTTGGACGTCTCCACCAAAGTGTGAGGACTTTAAAGGTGTTCAGTGTATTTTTCTTCAGATTTATAGAATCAAGATCAGTGTCTGACCCACAGACTGTGTAAAAACAGACGTAGCGTCTCCGTCAGGTCCGTTCTCTCACCTTGATCCAATCGTCCTCGCCTACGGGAGTCTCCATCTGTCAGACTTTGACTCCGCCTCATTTCCTCTGACCAAAAAAGGGCATGTATGTGACGCTGGAGGGAGGGAGACACGTCCATCTGGCCCAGGAGCTAGGCTAACAGAACGCGTTACTAGATAAAGAGTCATCAATACATTAATAACATGAATCAAACATAGACCTCATAAGAACGGACGTAGCATCTCCGTCAGGTCCGTAATGGGTCATTTGAACCAATGAGGAGGCTCCGGGCTAAAGGCTGAGTAAAGAACGCGGATGCAGCTACTGTGACGTGGTTTGTGAATCGTGTTTTAAGGCCTCGCTTGAAGCTTTTTGGCGGGATGTGACAATAGTCTGTATAAAAAACACACGTGGGTCCGTTCTCTCAACTTGATCCAGTCGTCCTCGTCTACAGGAGTCTCCATCTTGTCAGACTTTGACTCCGCCTCATTTCCTCTGACCAAAAAAGGGCATGTATGTTACGTTGGGGGGAGGGAGATACGTCCATCTGGCTGACGTTTACGGGATTAGCCATATAAGCACCACCGCCCAGGAGATAGGCTAACAGAACACGTTACTAGATAAACGGGAGTGGGAGGCAGTGTTGAGATTTATTCCGGGGACTGGGAGGGAACGGGAGTCAGGAAGAGGATTTTTTTAAAGGGTAGAGACAGGGAGGTGAGTCTCTACAGAGTGAAGAGCAGCCAGTGTTTATGATCTCTGATTTAAATTATTATTCAATACAATTTTCACGCTCACAGACTGTAAAACACCGACCCTCACGGCCCGAATCCTCCAGCTGCTCCAGATTAGCATTAGCATTAGCATCTAGTGTCTGTGTCATAGATAGCACGCTGGATTCAAGTCATGGCGACAGTGCAGCTATTTAATTAGCATAACAGAGCTAACGCTAACACGGTGTGTTCATAAACCATCTGTCGGTTCAGTCGATCGAGGAGCAAACCATCTTGTTACAATGGAAACAGCACCACACGAATGACCACAGTCCAGGTCCAGATGACAGAGTTAGCATGCTAATGATGCTAATCCTGACAACTAGCCTCCGAGGAGAAGTGAGAGCCAGCGGCTAGCCCCCTCCAAGAGCTTCAGAACATCGAGTGGAAGAGGAAAAAGACTTTTGTTGACTTTGATCTTTTCGTGCTGACGAGCCACACGAGTCTAAAAGTGCAGAAAGAGCGCGCTGTCGTCGACACCACACCAGAAACACATTTGTAAACAATATTTCTTTATTAAAGATTAAGAAACTCCAAGCAGCATATTCATAAATAAAACCAGGGTCTCCCTCAGACGGACTGTGACAGACTAACTATGCAACGACACTTCCTGTTTTCATCTGCGGACGCGACGCTGCTGTTTGAACGTGACGCACGTGGAGCCGCCCCCGCACGCTGCTGACGACCAATCAGGACGACCTTTAGGATGACCACACAGTCCCTCCCTTCGTCCGTCCGTTCGTCCGTTGTGTTGCGGAGCACAGTGTGAAGACAAAAAGCAAGTCGGTTCACAGGAGCAACCGCTCTAAAACATCCACGCAGAGTTCGACGATAAAAACCCTCCTGAGGTCCGAACACAATCAAACACACGGTAGAGTTTATTCACCGTGAGCCGAGGATCTGGAGTCACGCAGGAACAGAACATTAGCTCAACCTTTCAACCATGAGTCGTGTCTGGGACGGTTCTCAGCGTAAAGCTTTTTCCACGCGGGTCGAGCGCGCAGATTTAAAGCAGCAGAGGAAAAACGTGACTCCTTCAGTCGACCGTTATCGTTTTAGGGATCAGCTGGACTCAAATTGGTGCTGTTTCCCTAAGAGTTAAGGTTGATTGTAAAATTCCTGGTTGATGGTATAAAGTGTGGTGATGAATGTGCATGCAGCTCATCTTTCCGTTTGTGTCACCTGGTTTTGAGATGACTCACTGAGTGATGTGACGCACGGAGCGCCGATGCCGACGCCTGAACTTAACGCCTGAACACAGTGCTGTTAACTCTCTTAACCCCGATCCTTCCATGACGCTGACGCCAGTGCACGGAGCTCCTCGCCCTCCTGCTGGCAAAATGTCCGCCGTCATCCGGCCAGAGTTTATGGCATTAGTGGAACCGGAATGAAAGTGGAGCGTGAGATAAGGAGACGTTTTTAAAACAATCTGTGTTTTGCGCTCCAGTATCTGTCTTCCCTCCTGCTTTGGTGACATTTCGTAGATCTCTGTTCGTATATTCTCGTATATTCATTCTCATAAAAAAACAGCCCGTCCTCATCCTGATGCTTTGTGAAGCGCCCTCGGTGTTCGACACCGACGGGCTTTCAGCTGTAAGACGCTCAGAGCGCGGCGGCAGAGGAGGAGAGGTGGACGATGGAGGCCTCAGTTTGTGTCCCGTGTGTCACTGTTACGTTACGATCTTTCCCAAACCTTAACCCAGTCTTCTTGTTGTTCAAGTCTAACCTATGTGTTTGATTTCACATTAACCAAGTTCTCCGTCTTTAAAACAGCGACCGCGGTGCAGCGTGTTTGCTAATGTGGGAATTATTTGGTCTCTGTTAAAGGTTGAATCTGCAGAACGAGCAGAACAGCTCCATCTAGTGTCTAGTGCAGCCGCAACAACAAAATATAACTCCACCGGTCTTGTTGCCAGGTTGGTTGCTGAGTGTGTCAGCGATCAGCTCCATGTCAGAACAGGGAAACACTCATTTGGACTCATCAGTGACTTTTACAACAGTATTTAACGTTAGCCGGTCTGCAGCTGAGTCCATCAGCTCTCAACTCAAAATGATTCAACAACAGGCAACTCTGGCAACCAGCGACGCCCAAAGCTATTGGCTGCTACCATGGAAACAGAACGGGACAGGAAGTCATTGTCAAACCCGTCAAAAAATGTTTAAATATTAATTCAGACTAATTATATTTTTATGGAAAAGCAATACTTTCATTCTGCACCCCTCAAATGCCCCGTGGGTGTATTATTATTATTATTATTATCATTATTATTAAGAACGTAGCTTTATAAACACTATAAAGATTCTACATATTCAACCTTTAATCATCAATAAATGACGGAGGAGTCTAGAGCTGTGTATGAAAAGTGTCCTGAGAGAATGAACTCAAACGGGTGCCATGGCGTCCTGGTAGTAAAAGGCGATTGTCCAATGCCGACGTTCTTGTCTGACGATCTGGTTCTAAATGTTATGTTTCATATCGTCGAGACTAAAGTAATAAAGAGAATATAATAATTTCGTCCCGTCCACAAAATAAGAAGTTAAAGTTTCCTCTGCAGACGTAAAAGAAGAAGAGGAAGCGTTCACCGGCCGCCGCGTTAAAGCCGCCGCCGCCGCTCACGTCCTGAAAACTCTACTGTGTGTCATCATGTTTCCAAACGGCCAACACAAACGCAGTAAACTCATAAAATCATAAACGCAGATGAAAGGAGCGGTGACGCGTGTTTCCCATCAAAGTTCATCCAACAGACAAAAACAATGGAGTTCAGCAAACAGTCACATCCCTTTATATCACAGCAGCACCTGCAGACCTCCATCAGCATCATCATGGGATTGCACTTATAATAATAATAATCATCATAATAATAAATTCCCGCAGGACGTCATCGGTTCGACTCCGTCTCCGTCACTGAAAGAACTTCGCTGCTTTGCAGGAGACAAACCAAACCAAAGCTGTTTACATTGAAGTGTTTGACGTGAAATTCTCTGGTATCAAAAACTAAAGACAGAACTTTATATCTTTTTTTTTTAGGTTAAATATAAGAGACAAAAACAAAGGCGTGAGACTGTTGAGCTGCGTTCACTCAGGGCGCCCTCCCACTGTGCGTGCGTCCCGTGCCCCGTGCTTTAGGGTCCTTGTCCCCCCCTCCAGGCCCGTTTGTACTCACACTACCTGGGCCTCGGAGAATGCTTCTTGCTGCCTATACGTCATCACGCCGTAACGCGTCACACGCATTGATGACGTCATGGCGATGCGT
This sequence comes from Echiichthys vipera, assembly GCF_963691815.1. Classification (NCBI taxonomy): domain Eukaryota; kingdom Metazoa; phylum Chordata; class Actinopteri; order Perciformes; family Trachinidae; genus Echiichthys; species Echiichthys vipera. The sequence continues at coordinate 1,201,303 of NC_139843.1, forward strand.
GGCTTTGTTTCCAGATCTTTCCGTAGACCTCGGAGTTTTTGTGCGTCTTGTCGACTGTTTTTGAATCTTTTCATCGACCAAATCTGCAGTAAACACTCCACCTCCGCATCACACCAACGTGAACCTTTCACCGCCATTGTTTGAAATGTCCGCGCATGGTCCCTCCTTCTTTTTTCTATGTCCGAACAGGCGCACAGGAAATGACCTCAGAGCCGCCGTAGGCCTCGTGCTCGTACACGTGCGCACGCTCGTGCTCGTACACGTGCAAACGTGCTTTACTAAAGCCCACCTCTCCCAAACGGGCCGTGGACGGCAAGCGTGCCGCTCCTAGACGTGGTACGGTTGCACTCACACTGGTCAAAGGAACCAGACTTTAGCTGTGACACGTGCTCGGGCACGGTACGGAGGCACAGTGGGAGTGCGCCCTCAGAGCCTCCCCTGCGGTTTCCTTCATTCAGACCGAGGTGGATATCACCCACGATGCATTGCAGCTCTGCATGTGGTGTAATGGTTGCAGTGACGTTGATGAACAGCTCATTTAAAGCTTAATGTTTCGCAGTTTCTATTTATTCAGATTGTGTTCAGCTTCAGTTCTTTAGTCCCAAAATGATCTGTTTAGATATTATAAAGCTATATCGACCTGTGGTTCGTTAGATCGACCTCTGGTTCGTTAGATCGACCTGTCGTCCCTTAGATCGACCTGTGGTCCGTTAGATCGACCTGTGGTTCGTTAGATCGACCTTTGGTTCGTTAGATCGACCTTTGGTTCGTTATATCGACCTGTGGTCCGTTAGATCGACCTTTGGTTCGTTATATCGACCTGTGGTTCGTTATATCGACCTGTGGTACGTTAGATCGAACTGTGGTTCGTTAGATCGACCTGTGGTCCGTTAGATCGACCTGGGGTTCGTTAGATCGACCTTTGGTTCGTTATATCGACCTGTGGTTCGTTAGATCGACCTGTGGTCCGTTAGATCGACCTGTGGTCCGTTAGATCGACCTGTGGTCCGTTAGATCGACCTGTGGTCCGTTAGATCGACCTGACGTCCGTTAGATCGACCTGACGTCCGTTATATCGACCTGTCGTCCCTTAGATCGACCTGTGATCCGTTAGATCGACCTGCCGTCCGTTAGATCGACCTCTGGTCCGTTATATCGACCGCCCGGTCCTCCCTTATATCGTCTGTTATGTTAGCACGCTGAACTGGAGCTAGCGCGCGATGCTGTGAAAGCAGCTTCAGAGATTGGGGATTGTTTTTGTGCAAAGATGCATTTAAATAAGAACGACAGCTGTAAACGTCCTGGCCCGGGACACGAACAGCACAGGAGGCGGATCTCTCAGTACGGGAACACAACGACTAAAGTTAAAAGAGCCCTGCAGCGATGAGGCGACAGCAGCAGGCGTGACCGCAGCCAACAGTCTCAAATCCAACAACTCTATAAAAACAAACCCCTCAGCTGTGTCAAATATGAACCACATCAAACCCCCCCCCCCCCAACGGTTGAACGATACACATTTACAGTCAGTGTAAGAAACAGAATGTAGACTTTTGATTTGGAAAAGCAAATGTATATTATACCGTATATTTAATACAAATGAAAGAAAAACAAAAAGAGAATTGTGATCATTTGCGTCCGATGCTGAAGATTATATATAGGGTTGGTACAGAGGTGCATAACAGTAGGTGTCCAACACTAGAGTGTCCCTACAGCAGTGCATCATGGGTAGTCGTTTTACATCGATGAGTTGTGGAGAGACATCGTTTAATTTCGGCACTTTAGAAAAACAATCACAATGAATTTCGCGTCATTGTTTCATATCGAACAAAATTTACAAAGCCATTCAAACAGTCAGAACGTTTTCATCAAGGTTTCATGTGTTTAGATGTTTTTTTTTATCTCGTTTTGTTGGTTTTTTATAACTCAACTTCAAAAATTTAAAATATTCAAAATACACTTTAACCTCACTTCATTCTCATGGTATTTACAGATATGTACAGGACCCCCCGTCCCCCCCGCCCCGCCCCCCCCGCCTGTTTTTTTTGTTTGTTTGTTTTTGTAATCGGCTTTTCTGAACAGGAAGTGAGATACAAAATCTTTTACTTTGTACATATATGTGTTTCTTTTCCTTCTATAATAATAATTTCCCTCACGTCCAAAGCCGGACCCAAGTCCAGAGAGTCCCCCCCCCCCACCCCCCCATCTATATGGATGTACTGTGTGTGGCCTCAATGGCTTCGGGTATGGGTCCTGCGGAGACTGCCTGGTAGGACATTGGCATGGGTGTCTTGCCAGGGCTCTGACGGAAGAGCCCCCCGTTGGGCGCTCTGTGTTTGCACTGCATGGTGCCGCTGAGGCTGGTGCTGCTGAGCGGGTGGTGGTGCAGGGGCAACGTGTTGCTGCCAGGGCCCTGGGAGAGAGCTAGCGTCCTGCCTAGGGTCCCCCCATGGTGAGGGTGGGGAAGAGGAGGAGGCGGCCCCCCCTCCCCGGGGAGGAAGGTGGTCACAGCGAGGCCCGAGGGCGGGTAGTCCCGCACGGACTCCGGCCTCTGAGGCACCTGAGAGGCCTGGCTGGGCTGCATGCTGCCGATGTCCAGCGCAGAGATCTCGATAGAGGGGCCGGGGATCTGCTTGTGGGCCAAGTCCTCGTCCAAAAGACTGTTCATACGACGATGCACCTGTTCCAGATTCACCTCCTTGTCCTACAAGAGGAGGAGTGGGAGGGGGGTGGAAGAGGACAGAGGAGAGACAGGGGGAGGGGGGAGAGGAGGGAGGAGGGACACAGAGGCTGAGATTGGCGATGGGCCGGTTTCTCAGACTGTTTCAGGTCTGCGGGGGCTCCATGCATGCTCACTCAGTGTTTCAGGACGTGGCCTCTGGTTTTGAACCGATGGACACTTTCTTTTTTGTTTGTTTGTTTGTTTTTTAAACTGAGGCCACAGCACCTTGAACCTTGAAATCAAACTTGGCCAGTGAACATTAAAGGTTTGATGTCTGCAGAGAAACAATCCTGGAGCCAAACGGACTGAAGGGGGTTTGTTGTAAAGCCGTGTTCTTTAGTGTGTGTATGTGTGTGTGTATGTGTGTGTGTGTGTGTATGTGTGTGTGTGTGTGTGTGTGTGTGTGTGTGTGTGTGTATTAACAGACTTATGGCAGACGATGATTAATTTTTGATTAGTTCTGGATTGTTTGCTGCTAATTTGACCTCCAAGGTCGTGTTGCACCACTGACTGTTATAAAGACGCAGGATCTGGACCGTCAGAAGATCTGGACCGTCAGATGATCTGGACCGTCACAAGATCTGGACCGTCAGAAGATCTGGACCGTCACAAGATCTGGACCGTCAGAAGATCTGGAAGGTCACAAGATCTGGACCGTCACAAGATCTGGACAATCAGAAGATCTGGACCGTCACAAGAACTGGATCGTCACAAGATCTGGACCGTCACAAGATCTGGACCATCACAAGATCTGGACCGTCACAAGATCTGGACCTTCACAAGATCTGGACCGTCACAAGATCTGGACCGTCACAAGATCTGGACCGTCACAAGATCTGGAAGGTCACAAGATCTGGACCGTCCTGAACCTCGGGACGCGAAGCAAACTCAAAAATCAGAGCAGATATTTCCCAGATACGGTTTTATCAGCCTGATGATTTTTGTTCCAGATGTTCCTGTTCCTCCTCTACAAACAGATTCTGCGTATGACCGAGATTTTGATTTTCATTCGGACCCTAAACCGTAGCTGTGTGTCCAGGCGAATTTTAAGAACCGTAGTTTACGCACTATAAGGTCACCACATTATAAAGACGCACGATCTGGACCGTCACAAGATCTGGACCGTCCTAAACCTCGAGACACGAACCAAACCATAAACCGCAGCTGTGTGTCCAAGCGTATTTCAAGTACCGTATTATCCGCACTATCAGGAGCACCACATTATAAGGCGCATAGAACAGACGCTACAGTGGAGGCTGGGGTTACGTTCTGCATCCATTAGATGGAGCTGCGCTAAAGGGAACGTCAACACAACAGTCAGGGGAGGTCGTCTTGTTGCTTCCTCCACTTCAGCACCATTGATTGGTTCATGTTCAACTCTCTGGCTGCGGCTCTATTCCCGTGTTCTGCTGCGTGACTAATGGCCTTGAGTGTAAACTCTGCGTCGTAAGCGTGTCTCTTAACAGGAGCCATTTTGGGCTCTTTACACAAACACAAACATGGAAATGAAACGGCACGCTTCACGCAGTCGTATATCTCAACATGCACCGCGCGTTACTTCTTCTACGGGGGAAAATAGAGTCGGCGGCTGCTCACCGTAGTTGGAGACCTGTCGTGGCTCAATATTGGTCCGTATATAAGGAGCACCGGGTTATAAGGAGCACTGTCGGCTTTGGAGACATTTGAAGGTTTTTAGGTGCAACTTAGAGTGCGGAGAATACGGTACTTCCTTTTTTTTTAGATTTGGCAACAATATAAATGTGAATTACGTTTGTTTCAGCTGGTTCGGAGCAAATAAACTCGGCTGCGTAGCTTCGTCAGAGGGTGGTGCTGCACGCTAAACGCGGCTGAAATCGCTGCTTCCACTTCACATTTACTCCACCTCCAAAACTTTTACGCACATTTAAGGAAGCTTTATTGAATGTTGCTGTTTCCATTCAGCTTTTCTAACCTCCAATCAAAATGCACATTAATATACGTTCATGGAAACACTCAAACGTTATCGCCCGCTGCTCAGATTTGCTCCGGCTACACTGGGGAAATATTCGCCGTTACCCCCGGACGATAATCTGACGTCAGACAGAATTACTTGATGCTGTAAAAACACGGTGAAACGTCACGATTGACAGCTGTGATTGACTTGTGATGGGTCAGGCTGTGACTTTGATGCCGGTTGCAGAATTACAACATGGCGGCGCCCGTGTTCTGGAGGTTTTTGGCTTCACTTTTGTGCAGTGGGATGAAGTGAAGACGCGTTATCCGTGTTTATTTACAGTCAGGAATCCAAATGTTTAGTTGAATACTTTTTGCTCTGCATTTATTTAAGGATCAGTTGCTTTCTTGCCCTCTGCGTTGTGTTCCTCCGCGCTGCCCTTGGAGCCCACACACTGTGTGCAGCAGGATTAGGAAATCTGTTCGCTATCACATCAATTTAATCAAAACATTGGCTGACGCTGCATCTCCTGCTGACTGCAGCCATGCATACTTGTTAGGCATTAATAGAGACTTGAGTGTTTCCCTGTTGAACCCCAGGTGTGCGTCAGAACTCTGGGTTACGGGAAAGGTAGAGGACGAGGTGTAAAGACAGCGACGGGAGGTGTGACTCGCATATAGAGCGAGGCTCCGTTCTGAACGGGGATTCTCCTCACGTCTCTGTGCGTGTTTTCAGCCCTGTGAACACTTTACAACAAAGTCAGCGGGTGTCCCTGAACGCAGCATGGCTTGGCTCCAGCATTGGATTCACTTCAACTCAAAGGCACAATGATATTAGTCACAGTAAGTCGTCACAGTGACACAAGTGATATTCAGAACACGGCACATGACACACTCATTAAAGACACACACGTATTCAGTTCTGTTGTCGTGTTTTCAGCACCAGTTTTTAAACCCTCCACCCTGGCGCCCATTAAACCTCTCGGTTATGTCGTTTTTGTAATAAATCCTTCAGGTTTATATTTGTTTTAGTTAAATTGTGAACGTAAGAGTCGGTTCAGCCTGGTCGCCAGAAAGAAACGTTGATATTTAAGGGTTTTTTGGGCTCCATCTGTCTGTGACGTTCCGCGCTTTCGTCAGCCTCTAGTGTGAAATTATCCGACCGCTAAGTCGTGACGTAACTCCCTTTCAAAGTACTATTTCCTGGTCCAAGCGTCACGTGTCCATAATGCAACAGTCGTGAAACAGTCGCAGATTGTAAAAGGTTCACTTCGGTCGTTGTTTGTTTTGTCTGACGGAGCAAAGAGAAAGCGTGCTCGGTCGGACTTAACAGCCTCATAAACGTTAATATCACACGTTCAGAGCAAGTACTCTGGAAGTCAGGTGACGTAGTTCATCCGCAACGAATGCCTCCATTGGATCTTCCTGTATATCGTCAGTTATGTCGTCCATTATATCGTTTGTTATGTCGTACATTATCTCGTACGTTATCTTGTCTGTTATGTCGTCCGTTATGTTGTTTATTTCGTCCGTTATATCGTCCGTTGTATCCTTTGTTGTGTCGTCCGTTATATCGTCCATTATATCGTTTATCTTGTCCGTTATGTCGTCCGATATGTCGTCCGATATGTCTTCCGATATGTCTTCCGATATGTCGTCGGTTATGTCGTCCGATATGTTGTCCGTTATGTCTTCCGATATGTCGTCCGTTATGTCGTCCGTTATGTCGTCCGATATGTCGTCCGATATGTCGTCCGTTATGTCGTCCGATATGTCGTCCGGTATGTCTTCCGATATGTCGTCCGCTATGTCGTCCGTTATGTCGTATGTTATATCGTTTATCTTGTCCGTTATATCGTCCGCTATGTCGTCCGCTATGTCGTCCGTTATAACGTTTGTTATATCGTCCGTTATATCGTTTGTTATGTCGGAGATGTCGTTAGTTATGTCGCCGCTGAAGCTGTGCGGCACAACTGTTTAAACGCGTCTTGTCTTTTCTCTCTTCATGCACGGCAGCGTTACGCTCCAACAAGATTAACTACATCGAACTGATTAGAACACAATTTGCTTCAAACGTCAAGTCCACGGCACATTAACAAGCTTCAAGTTCTGCGTCGTGTGTGGTCATAGATGGTTTCGGTCCAACCACGGCCCCGGGAAGTGCACTAGACTTCGAGCCAATTTGAAAGATCATTAGCATGAAACGCCATAAACATGAACATAACTGAGTCGGGTCCCTTCACAAAGACGTGGCCTCTGCTGCAGCTTCAGCCCTGATTAGCAGGAGAGCAGCTAACAAAGGGGTCAATAGAAATCAAACGAGCAGCGCTTTGTCTCTGAAAGGCGGACGAGAGGCAGACAAAAGGTTTGCCCTCAGGATGAGGATGTGTTTGTGTTGAGGTAGACGGGTGGAGAGCACTTCCTGTGAAACAGCGTGTAATAGCAGCAGGTTCGTGAAAACACACTCGAGGAAACCTCAAAGTCCGAGTGCATCTTGATCCACTGCGGAGGATGAACTCTGTCTTTGTTCAAACCGCACAGGAACACGTAAACACACAGCGTGCTCCTCTACGAGGCCTGAGCAGGTTTGAATGAACCCTCCTCCGTCTCAAAGAGCCTCTCGAAGCCAATTAAAACATCTCCGTTCAGTTTATTGTTCCAGGACTGGCATCTCATTAAAATCTGTTTTCAGCGGTGTCAAACCGGCGGCTAGCGTAAATAAACAAATGAGTGCCTGGGATTAAACCTCAGCTGGTCGTTAAAGACAGACTGGTGATGTAAGTGCACAGGAAGAAAATCACAGGCGTCTGAAAGCCTTCGTTAATTTGGAAAACAAACAGCGCTTTTAATGAGTGCTGCCAGCGGGAGGTGGGGGGGGGGGGGTTTCAATCACTCGCCCTCCTGCGACTCAGCAAATACAGCGACTGTTAAGTGGGTTGTGCTCAAGTGTGATAAGAACAGTTTCTGTTTGTTTCGGGTTCATTTTGGATTCAAGTGGAAACGTCTAAACCCTCAGCCTTCGACATGACGGTGGTCGGTTCACACGTTCATGTTTGAAGCCCCTTTTATGGTTAAGTGGTGTTTAACTGAGGGCGCACTCACACTGTGCCTCCGTACCGTGCACAAACAGGTTTTACAGGTAAAGTCTGGTTCCTTTGACCAGTGTGAGTGCAACCGTACCACGTCTAGGAGCGGCACGCTTGCCGTCCACGGCCCGTTTGGGAGAGGTGGGCTTTAGTAAAGCACGTTTGCACGTGTACGAGCACGAGCGTGCGCACGTGTACGAGCACGAGCACACTTTAAAGCCTCGTTTATACTCTGATCTAATAACGGTCACTGTTTTGGGGCTGCATACCGATGGACGACAACATCCTTGCTGATAGGCAGACACGCGTAAATATCAACTCTGCTATAATTTTATTTCATTTTCCAGTCAAATCTAATGTTTAAAGTCAGAAACACTCGACCAAACTCCATTTTGCAGCTAAGATGGACTCAGAGGAACCTTCCTTTTACTGATGCTAAGGTGTTTTGTGCCATACTTTTATAATTTAATGAATTCTTTAAGTGTAAAATCGAAATAAGTCGAAGGTAAGGAGAAGCAAGGAGACTTAACCAACCTGTTTTATTTCACTTAAGCCTTAATTAATAGACATTAATGATATGTCGACTGAACCTTTCTGGTCCAAAGCTGCAACAAAAGCTGCCGTCTGATATTCACTCAGTAACAACAGTGGACGTATCATCAACAGGCACGTAGGATCTAAGGAAATATGAAGTTAAATTGTTGAAAAGGCGAGCGGTGCGCGAAGTTTAGGCAACAAGAGGACAACAAAACTGGTCTCCAAGTCCCGTAACATTTAGGGCGTACTCACACTGTCCTTCCACACCGCGACCCGGGCTTTAGGGTACGTGTCCCCCCACCCTCCCCCCCCCGCGCCCCAGCCCCGTTTGTACTCACACTGCCTGGGCCTCGGAGAATGCTTCTTGCTGCCTATACGTCATCACGCCGTAACACGTCACACGCATTGATGACGTCATGGCGATGCGTGGCTTTGTTTCCAGATCTTTCCGTAGACCTCGGAGTTTTTGTGCGTCTTGTCGACTGTTTTTGAATCTTTTCATCGACCAAATCTGCAGTAAACACTCCACCTCCGCATCACACCAACGTGAACCTTTCACCGCCATTGTTGTTGTTGTTAAATGTCCGAGCATGGTCCCTCCTTCTATTTACATGTCCGAACAGGCGCACGTAACGCAACTGCCGTAGGGCTCGTGCTCGTGCTCGTACATGTGCAAACGGCTCCGCTAAAGCCCACCTCTTTCAAGCGGGCCGTGGACGACCCGCTGGCCGCAGTTATGCGCGGAGCGGGTGCACTCACACTGCTTAAAGGTACTAGGCTTTAGCTGAAAAAACGGTTTTGGCCGCGGCCAGAAGGACAGTGTGAGTAGGCTCTTAGATTCCTCTGAATATTCAGGCACCAGTAATTGATCGTGTTCAGTAGGAGTAATATTGAGTTGTGTATAAAAGGCACTGAGCTCGTTTTAAGGCTCCCTCGTCATTTCCAATCACAGTGTCATCGTTATTTGTTGTGTTCAACACGTCCAGAACATGTAAAAGTGAGGCCAGCCCTTATGAAATGTGTCCACACAGTTAAAGATGACCAACTGAAACAAAGCAAGGACAAAGAGACAGGCACTATACAACCAGAAGGGTTTCTAATGACGGGGTGGTGCGGGGTTAGAGGTAGAGCAGCCAACGCCAGGCACCAATTACCACTTTAATTATCATGTCGTCTGCAAAGAACAGGAGCCAAATCAATTGTAATTAAGAGTGATTAAGTCTGTTTTCACACCTTGAACCAAATTCATTTGGGGAAGTTTTGGTGTCGAGCTGAAACGTCTGGTTCTGGAAACAAGTTCCTGTCTGATTTTCTGATACGGACATTGATAATTATCTTTATTGGTTTAATTAACGGGGAATAAAACGAGCTGCCAGGTGTTAAAAACGTCTGATTTTAGCTTCGTTTTTAAGACAAAAACTCTTCTTTGGGAACTGGTTCTTCACATCTGTTAAAAAGTTTGAATATTTTCTGTAGTTTTGATGTTAAATTGTATGAAAAACACAAAAAACGTGCAACAGATTTTCAATTAGAGTAAACAATTTCAAAGACGATGAAAGAACCGTTGCGTTAAAGTACAGAAATAGGAAGAAATGTGACTTTTTTAAGTGGATTACATCTAAAAATTAGAATTACATGCATGAAAAACAACAGACGACATTAGTTGCAAAGCTTTCGCGGAGTTAATCGACTCATTCCCGATTAAAGTGCGTTGAATGCAAAGTTTATTTATGGAGGGATTTATTTCCAGAACTCTGGTTTCGGCTCGGCTGCAGATTTACAGTTGGAGGAAACCTTGGCGATGGCACAGATGTGTTTTTGTTGTTGTTGTTTTTATGTTTGATAGTTGTATAGAGGTCTAGTCTGACCTGTATCAATAGCTTCTGCTTCATCCCAGCCTCTCTCTCTGTCTGTCCAAATGTCCCTCCTCCCCTCCGATGAAGCAGTTGTAATGTCATTATATGTCAATGGACCAGAAACCCTTGCCAGTCTGTAATCCTTAGTAACCTGCACGAGATCATAGACAGTCAAGTGTAAATGAAAAAGAACCAAAAAAAGGGATAGATGGAGAGAAGGACAGGGGATAGAGAACACGGGCGTCCACATTGACATATAATTTGCAATAAGACGTGACACAGTGAAAGTAGCAGGCTGCTGTTGGACTGGGATGAGACAACTCTTATTGCTAAAGGGCGACACACCCAACGGATACTGTCTGCTCACACTTTAGTTTAGGGATCCACGGCGCTTCCACTGCGCTTCCACGGCGTCACTAACGACACAGAGCTGAACTCCTGACTTGAGTGTGTGGTGTTTGGCACAGGAGGTGCGTGTCGGTGTGTGGAGGTAGAGATGTGGAGCCTTAACGAGCGGCACGGAGAAGCAAATGTTGAGCTTGTGTCCCAGTTCCAGACTTTATAGTGTTGCAGTAAAACCACGGTTTGATCTATTTTCCCTAGTTTAACCAAAGTGTGTCCCACAGCCCTAAGAGGCTCTAAAGCCCGGCTGCGTTGTGGCCGGTCTCCTCTCAGCAGACTCTATAGGATGCCGTCTCTTTAGGGGGTTGGAAAGATTCGTTGTGTTACCGTCTGAGGTGCAAACCTTGCCTGTGCAACACTTTGTGTGCGTGGCAGGTTTGGGCAGAAGCGACGGCGCTGCCTCCTCGTTAAACGTTATTTTTTAGGCGTATATTTTACCGGCCGTGAGCCAGATGACTTAAATATTGGACACTGTAAACTGTGCTGAAGTTTGTGTGAATTGAATCATTAAGTGGGCACAGAGCTGCATTCTCATGTCATCTTCAGCGTCTTATCCGGGGTCGGGTTGTGGGCACAGCAGCTCCAGCAGGGGACCCCAAACTTCCCTTTCCCGGGCCACATTAACCAGCTCTAACTGGGGGATCCTGAGGCGTTCCCAGGGACACACAAACCTCTCCACCATGATAAGGTGATGGTTCCCAGAGAGGAGAGCTGGATTCTTTGTACTTGATTTATGGACTCGTGTCTGATTTGACATCGTTAGCGTGCTCGCTGCTCACAGACCACCGACTGATGCTGCTTGATAACATTACATGAACCTCCCTGTTTGCTCTGGTGTTAAGCTTCCAAGCTGACGGGAATGTGCCAAGTTTCAGACAAAAGGTTGGAGGACGTAGCCCCCCCAAGGTCATCCTGATCTCTGAGCTGCGTTGTGTTTTACTCTTAGATCAGTCTGGTAACGTGTGACAGTTTTCCAGCGATCAAACCAATCAGCGTTGGTTTCTTTCACATTAACCAGCTCTAACTGGGGGATCCTGAGGCGTTCCCAGGCCAGTGTGGAGATCTAATCTCTCCACCTGGTCCTGGGTCTTCCCCGAGGCCTCCTCCCAGCTGGACGTGCCTGGAACACCTCCCTAGGGAGGCGCCCAGGGTTCATCCTTACCAGATGATCCTGAACCACCTCAACTGGCTCCTTTCAACGCAAAGGAGCAGCGGCTCTACTCCGAGTTCCTCACGGATGCTGAACTTCTCCCCCTCTCTCTAAGGGAGACTCCAGACCCCCTCCTGAGGAAACACACTTCACACGCTTGGACCTGGACCTGGTTCTTTGGGTCCTGACCTGGACCTGGTTCTTTGGATCCTGACCCAGCTTTCAGGACCACAGGTGAGGGTAGGAACCAGGACTGAGGGTAGATCCAGAGCTTTGTCTTCCTCAGCTCTCTGTTCGTCACAGCGGTGCGGTAGAGCGACTGCAGCTCCGCCCCCGCTGCTCCGATTCTCCGGCCAAACTCACGCTCCATCGTCCCCTCACCCGTGAACCAGATCCCGAGGTCCTTGAACTCCTTCACTTGGGGTCAGGACTCATTCCAGACCCGGAGTAACAATCCACCTGTTTCCTGCTGAGAGCCGTATAATTGAACGGCAGCTTATTCTATTGTGACTTTATCCTTGAAATATTGCAATCTTTCTTTCATTCTCGCTCTAATTTGTGTATTTTATATTTTTACAGCAACGTAAAAAGATAAAAACACAATAAAATGAACTGAACGTTAAACCTTTGTGAACGCATTTGTTACAAACACAAACTAAATGTGCTACATGTTCAAAAAGGAGACGGAGGAAGTTTAAACTTGGGAGAATTTCAAAATAAAAGTTCTCCAATAGCAGCAGGTATTTAAAAGGTACTTCATGTTTCCTGTGTAAATGCTGAAGAGCGTGTTTGGAGTTTATAGTTTGGCACTGGGACACAACACGACACCGTTCACACACGGGTTCGGTGTCTAAAGCGTTGATGTTCATCTGCACTCGACACACATTTATTATCAGATGCTCTCATTGATCAGAGAGCGCTAATGTTTGTTTAACTGCTTCACAGTGAACGCTCAGCTCAGCTGCTCCAGCGGCTTCGTTTCATTAAAAAGAGCTTTTTGTTCAATAGGCACTTAGTGAAGCTCGAGTATCTAACGGCCAGAACAGACGCTAACGTCCCCGCTGATGTTCAAACCCAAGGTGAGCCGCGTGCAAAGGTGAGGCTCGTGTCTCCTCAGTATTTCACACTGTAAAGAAAGTGTATCTGTGTCATCGATCGCTGTGTCATCGCTCGCTGTGTCGTCGCTCTCTTGCTGATCCTAATCTCTCCTCACGTCCCTCAGGTGCAGGAAACCACCAAAGCCTCACGGCAGAAAGCGACTTTATAACAATAATTCAATTCCGAGTGTGTGAACGGTTTCAAAGCCGGCGCTGCGGGGACGACTCATTAAAGTCTGCGGGTGTGCGAGGCAGGGGGGGGGGGTGTGTGCAGGGAAACATGCAGGACACGCTAACAGCCCGATCCTGCCTCGCTGGGCTGATTCGCCGCCTCAGGCCTCGAGCGTACGCATCAAACCAAACACATTCCCGAGTGGATGGAGCTGGTGCTGTCATGGGCGTGTTAGTAAAGGCGATGGTCCAGTGTGCGGCGTGCTGTGCGTGGGTGTGCGTGGGTTTGAGAGCATACAGAAACAGATGTGTGTGTAAGTTTAGGACGAGGCGGGTGGGGGGAGCGATGGGCGGAGAAAAGAAAAAATGGAGGAGGGGTAATAATAAGAGACCAAATTTGATTTCAATCAGTGACCCGGGCTGAGGTGGCACAGAGCACATCTCCCTACTCTGTCCTCTCCGTCCCCCAGCTCCACACTAACTCTCCTGTCCTAGCCCTCCCTCCTCTACAGCTGGGTGTACTGGAGCTCCACTAAGTCGGGGCTCGCGTCTGTGGCGGGATCCTTAAAGTAGAGTGTGGCAGTGTCTTCCCCCTGCTGGCCCGTCCGCCGGACCCTGTGCTCGGTCACCTCTTTGGGCTGCTCCTGGCGGCAGCGGTTGCTGTTCCACCAAGCCTCCAGCCCGGCCACCAGGCAGGCGAGCAGCAGCCCCGCGGCCAGGATGCAGAAGACGCCGGCGAAGCTGTGCAGCTTGAGGGAGCGGCCGTCGGGGTGGGCGCTGGCGTGGCTGTTGAGGTCGCAGCGGCCGGTGCGAGGCCACCACTTCTGCTTCATGATGTCCAGGTCGCCTTTCTCCTGCAGCTCCAGGATCCTGAAGAGAGAGGAGGTGAACAGGGGGGTCAGGGTCACACGTGTACGTGAGCTGTGCTGAGGAACAGGGGAGTCAGGGTCACACGTGTACGTTTACGTGAGCTGTGCTGAGGAACAGGGGAGTCAGGGTCACACGTGTACGTTTACGTGAGCTGTGCTGAGGAACAGGGGGGTCAGGGTCACACGTGTACGTTTACGTGAGCTGTGCTGAGGAACAGGGGGGTCAGGGTCACACGTGTACGTTTACGTGAGCTGTGCTGAGGAACAGGGGGGTCAGGGTCACACGTGTACGTTTACGTGAGCTGTGCTGAGGAACAGGGGAGTCAGGGTCACACGTGTACGTTTACGTGAGCTGTGCTGAGGAACAGGGGGGTCAGGGTCACACGTGTACGTTTACGTGAGCTGTGCTGAGGAACAGGGGGGTCAGGGTCACACGTGTACGTTTACGTGAGCTGTGCTGAGGAACAGGGGAGTCAGGGTCACACGTGCACGTTTACGAGAGCTGTGCTGAGGAACAGGGGGGTCAGGGTCACACGTGCACGTTTACGTGAGCTGTGCTGAGGAACAGGGGGGTCAGGGTCACACGTGTACGTTTACGTGAGCTGTGCTGAGGAACAGGGGAGTCAGGGTCACACGTGCACGTTTACGTGAGCTGTGCTGAGGAACAGGGGGGTCAGGGTCACACGTGTACGTGAGCTGTGCTGAGGAACAGGGGGGTCAGGTTCACACGTGCACGTGAGCTGTGCTGAGGAACAGGGGAGTCAGGGTCACACGTGCACGTTTACGTGAGCTGTGCTGAGGAACAGGGGGGTCAGGGTCACACGTGCACGTTTACGTGAGCTGTGCTGAGGAACAGGGGGGTCAGGGTCACACGTGCACGTTTACGTGAGCTGTGCTGAGGAACAGGGGAGTGAGGGTCACACGTGCACGTTTACGTGAGCTGTGCTGAGGAACAGGGGGGTCAGGGTCACACGTGCACGTTTACGTGAGCTGTGCTGAGGAACAGGGGGGTCAGGGTCACACGTTTACGTGAGCTGTGCTGAGGAACAGGGGAGTCAGGGTCACACGTGTACGTTTACGTGAGCTGTGCTGAGGAACAGGGGGGTCAGGGTCACACGTGCACGTTTACGAGAGCTGTGCTGAGGAACAGGGGGGTCAGGGTCACACGTGTACGTTTACGTGAGCTGTGCTGAGGAACAGGGGGGTCAGGGTCACACGTGCACGTTTACGTGAGCTGTGCTGAGGAACAGGGGGGTCAGGGTCACACGTGTGCGTTTACGTGAGCTGTGCTGAGGAACAGGGGAGTCAGGGTCACACGTGCACGTTTACGTGAGCTGTGCTGAGGAACAGGGGGGTCAGGGTCACACGTGTACGTGTACGTGAGCTGTGCTGAGGAACAGGGGAGTCAGGGTCACACGTGCACGTTTACGAGAGCTGTGCTGAGGAACAGGGGGGTCAGGGTCACACGTGTACGTTTACGTGAGCTGTGCTGAGGAACAGGGGGGTCAGGGTCACACGTGTACGTTTACGTGAGCTGTGCTGAGGAACAGGGGAGTCAGGGTCACACGTGCACGTTTACGTGAGCTGTGCTGAGGAACAGGGGGGTCAGGGTCACACGTGCACGTTTACGTGAGCTGTGCTGAGGAACAGGGGAGTGAGGGTCACACGTGTACGTTTACGTGAGCTGTGCTGAGGAACAGGGGGGTCAGGGTCACACGTGTACGTGTACATGAGCTGTGCTGAGGAACAGGGGAGTCAGGGTCACACGTGTACGTTTACGTGAGCTGTGCTGAGGAACAGGGGGGTCAGGGTCACACGTGCACGTTTACGTGAGCTGTGCTGAGGAACAGGGGGGTCAGGGTCACACGTGCACGTTTACGTGAGCTGTGCTGAGGAACAGGGGGGTCAGGGTCACACGTTTACGTGAGCTGTGCTGAGGAACAGGGGAGTCAGGGTCACACGTGTACGTTTACGTGAGCTGTGCTAGAAACAGGGGGGTCAGGGTCACACGTGTACGTGTACATGAGCTGTGCTGAGGAACAGGGGGGTCAGGGTCACACGTGTACGTGAGCTGTGCTGAGGAACAGGGGAGTCAGGGTCACACGTGTACGTTTACGTGAGCTGTGCTGAGGAACAGGGGGGTCAGGGTCACACGTGTACGTTTACGTGAGCTGTGCTGAGGAACAGGGGGGTCAGGGTCACACGTTTACGTGAGCTGTGCTGAGGAACAGGGGAGTCAGGGTCACACGTGTACGTTTACGTGAGCTGTGCTGAGGAACAGGGGGGTCAGGATCACACGTGCACGTTTACGTGACCTGTGCTGAGGAACAGGGGAGTCAGGGTCACACGTGTACGTTTACGTGAGCTGTGCTGAGGAACAGGGGGGTCAGGGTCACACATGTACGTGAGCTGTGCTGAGGAACAGGGGGGTCAGGGTCACACGTGCACGTGAGTTGTGCTGAGGAACAGGGGGGTCAGGGTCACACGTGTACGTTTACGTGAGCTGTGCTGAGGAACAGGGGAGTCAGGGTCACACGTGCACGTGAGCTGTGCTGAGGAACAGGGGAGTCAGGGACACACGTGTACGTTTACGTGAGCTGTGCTGAGGAACAGGGGAGTCAGGGTCACACGTTTACGTGAGCTGTGCTGAGGAACAGGGGAGTCAGGGTCACACGTTTACGTGAGCTGTGCTGAGGAACAGGGGGGTCAGGGTCACACGTGCACGTTTACGTGA
Source organism: Echiichthys vipera (assembly GCF_963691815.1). Taxonomy (NCBI): domain Eukaryota; kingdom Metazoa; phylum Chordata; class Actinopteri; order Perciformes; family Trachinidae; genus Echiichthys; species Echiichthys vipera. Next base: position 1,217,856 of record NC_139843.1, read on the forward strand.
GCTGTGCTGAGGAACAGGGTTGTCAGGGTCACACGTGCACGTTTACGTGAGCTGTGCTGAGGAACAGGGGAGTCAGGGTCACACGTGTACGTTTACGTGAGCTGTGCTGAGGAACAGGGGAGTCAGGGTCACACGTGTACGTTTACGTGAGCTGTGCTGAGGAACAGGGGGGTCAGGGTCACACGTGCACGTTTACGTGAGCTGTGCTGAGGAACAGGGGGGTCAGGGTCACACGTGCACGTTTACGTGAGCTGTGCTGAGGAACATTCTCATCCAGCAGCTGTTTTCAGATCTGCTCTCACATGACGTTTTTTTTTTACTTTTTTCGACATTTTCTTTGACTTTTCCTGACATTTTACAACAAGTGAGGCCATAACTTGCATGGAAAGACTTTCCTTTGACTGATTTAAGCCTTTTTCACGACAATTTTTGTCATATTTTGACTTTTTCGACAGACGGTTCTCTGACTTTTTATTTGTTTTAGATTTTGCAAAGGTTCTACACTTGACTTTTTTATATTATTGTGAAATACTATGAATTGTTTTCGACATACTGTGCTCTGACTTTTTATTATTTATATTTTAGACATCTACACTTTGACTTTTCTTGACTTTTGTCGACATTGTCTTTGAATTTTCTTGACTTTTTCCAACAAATTCTGCCATAACTTGCATAAAAAGGCTTTCCTACGACTGATTTAAGCATTTTTCCGACATTAACTTTTGTCATATTTTGACTTTTTTGACATATGTTGCTCTGACTTTTTATTTATTATATTTTGGACATTTTACACTTTGACTTTTCCTGAGTTTTATCTACAAATGAGCCTTAACTGGCATAGAAAGACTTTCCTATTCAAGCAAAAGCTATACTGTGATCTTTTCTTTACTTATTATATATTTTATATTTTGATATAATATGACTTTATCTCCTCATACTGAAGCATGACATGTACCAAGTCGAGCACGACCCTTGTGCCCTGATTCTTCTCTGGGGCTCCTCTGACCGGCTTTCAATGTAAACCTGCATGTTTACACAAATGTTACGAGTCTCAATTTTAATAAAAGAAACATTTATCGAACTTAAAAAAGGCGCCTGCAGCGACACGGAGCTGCCTGGGGATCAGGGTCACGTCCGTCTGTGAACAATGACGGGTTAAACAAACACAGCAAACACATACTGACACTGATACAGGACGTGTCGTCTGTATCAGCTGGTGTTTGCATCACACACTGCTCAGACTTTTATCCCGTATTTAGCGGGTTAAGAAGGCGTGTGTTGCCTAAACGGGCAGCGACCTCTGAATGCCAGCAGCCTTTCATCCACTGTGATATTAGGGCCCGGGTTATAGGGGAGAGGAAGGTGCTCTACCCACTCGTCCCACACGGCCCTAATAGCTGCCAGCGCGTCTCTCTCCCGTCTTCTCTGTCGCTCGAGTATCAAATGTGAGTCGTAACAAAACATGTTGTGCTCATTCAAAGCACGACTGCGTTTAACGCAACTTTACTGATTAAGTGGCAAATTAACTTCATGCATGAAAAGTCAATAAAACATTGTTTGTCCTAAATAAATAAAGCTGCAGTTTGCTTCTTTAATGAACGCAAACACAAACAGACAGTTGGATTAAGGCTGCGTCACCTCCGATGACACGCCTGCACCAAACCTGTGGAGCACTTCATCCGTTCCTCATCATTTCTCACCGTAGTGACTCAATGTGTGCGATTACCCAACGTGTTAAACAGAACTAATCAATATTACAGAGCGGGGAAGGTGTTCAGACTCTAACAGAGGGGATCTCACTGTCATTTAAACACAACGTCCACTGTAACCTGTGTGTGTTTTACGACCCCACGGCTGAATTCAGCGGATCTTTTGTGGCTTTTGTCTTTGTCTGAATGAAAGCTGGATTCATTCTGGTTTGTTTTTCTGGTCTCGACTTAGAAGATAACGCAGCATGGTTAGCAAACATCATTCATTCATCTTCAGCTGCTTGTCCCTAACAGGGTCGCAGGGGCTGGAGCTGATCCCAGCTGACATCAGGCTTGAGAAAGTCTGGTTCCTTTGACCAGTGTGAGTGCAACCGTACCGCGTCTAGGAGCGGCACGCTTGCCGTCCACGGCCCGTTTGGGAGAGGTGGGCTTTAGTAAAGCACGTTTGCACGTGTACGAGCACGAGCGTGCCCACGTGTACGAGCACGAGGCCTACGGCGGCTCTGAGGTCATTTCCTGTGCGCCTGTTGGGACGTAGAAAAAAGAAGGAGGGACCATGCGCGGACATTTAAAACAATGGCGGTGAAAGGTTCACGTTGGTGTGATGCGGAGGTGGAGTGTTTACTGCAGATTTGGTCGATGAAAAGATTCAAAAACAGTCGACAAGACGCACAAAAACTCCGAGGTCTACGGAAAGATCTGGAAACAAAGCCACGCATCGCCATGACGTCATCAATGCGTGTGACGTGTTACGGCGTTATGACGTATAGGCAGCAAGAAGCATTCTCCGAGGCCCAGGTAGTGTGAGTACAAACGGGCCTGGAGGGGGGGACAAGGACCCTAAAGCACGGGGCACGGGACGCACGCACAGTGGGAGGGCGCCCTGACCGGGACAAGCTAACAGGCTAACAAACAAGATGCTAACGATACTTTTACCCTTCAGATACGTCTGCTAGTCCGACACTTTAGTGACAACACACTTCTCATCTGAGTCTGTTCTCTCTGCCAAACCAGAAGAAGAAGGAGAGACGGCAGATATCAAAACGATCCAGGCGCAGAAGAAGACGTGAGCTGAGCGCTGAAAGTCGCCCGACAGCAGCAGAACACACACACACACACACACACGGTGAACAGCTCACACTCGTCTCCTCGGTGCCCTCTGACCTCAGACTCCACATCCTTCACGTACATCAGTCAGTGACACGCCGAGCTCCGTCCGGCCGTCCCGCTGTTCTCGTTGTGTTGAGTAATGGACTTAATTAAGCAAACTCTGCTACGACCACTGAAGTACAATCTGCTTATAGCTGCAGTAAAATCACTGCCCAATTTGCTTCGTTTTAATCTGCTCAACTCAGCGTGAACGCGTTGAAGGTCAGTGCACCGCCGTTTTCACCCACCCCCCCCTAAAACACCCGGGGACAAAATAGTGTTACAGCACAAATGAGCAGCAGCAGCAGCATCGGAGTCTGCGGAGGTTATTAATGGCAGGATTATCAAATGGAAACCCGGGACAGAGGTAATTCAGCAGTTATGGGACTAGGTATTAAAATGATGGTTGGAAATGTGGAGATAATGGCTTCGGCCGTGAACAATAGCTCTAGCCTCAATTTAACACTCTGACACATTATTCCTGGGCGTCCCTGAACGCTGTGCCGCGAGGACGCCTGGGGCCGTCGGACGCCTGCTGAACCGGGCCACGCCAGCGGAACAAAAAAAACCCAATCCATTAATAAGGAGCAGGTTTTGTCTCCAAATTAATCCCTAAAATAAACATACAGCTATTTAATTAAGGAGGAAGTGGCGGGTGCAGAGGGAGGAGGAGGGAGAGGAGAACGGCGTGACTGGGGAACAGACCTACAGGCAAACAATTACCAGCCAAACACAAAGCACGAGGGGGAGGGGCGTGAAGGTGCAGCAGCAGAGAAAGTAAAGGCGGGTCATCGTTGGAGCAGAGCTCAACGCCGACTTTGAGTGAACTGAGACTGAAAACACGTCTCCATCTTAGTCACGTCATGGTTTAAGTGATGGAGATGTTACAAGGCAGATTAATAACAAACAAATGTCCCGGGAATTTAATACCTGAGGTGGATGATGGAGGTGGATGATGATGGAGGTGGATGATGGAGTAAGAGGATGATGATGGAGGTGGATGATGGAGGTGGATGATGGAGGTAGAGGATGGAGGTGGAGGATGGAGGTGGAGGATGATGGAGGTGGATGATGATGGAGGATGATGGAGGATGATGATGGAGGTGGAGGATGATGGAGAATGATGGAGGATGATGATGATGGAGGATGATGGAGGAGGATGGAGGTGGAGGATGGAGGTGGATGATGATGATGGAGGATGATGGAGGTGGATGATGGAGAGAGAGACAGAGAGAGAGACAGAGATGAAGCTGGAGTCGGGGGCAGGAGGGGGACTCGGCTGTGGGTGGTGTAAATGACATTTTTGGTGTGGAGTTGCTCTGGGCCCCGTCGCTCCCACGCACCCAAGAGTGCAGACTGAGCTGCAGCCGCTCCGCTGCTCCACTGCTCCACTCTCTGTGTTTACATCTCTATTAATGCTGCTGCTGCTGCTGTTAACGAACGACTCGGACACAACAGCGTCACAGAAAGGTGGACGCTCCGGCTCAGAGCGGAAAACACACTGACAGGGACGAGCTAACAGGCTAACAAACAACAGATGCTAACGACACCTTTACCATTCTGATAGTCCGACACTTTAGTGACACCAGACTCCTCATCTGAGTCTGTTCTCTCTGCCAAACCAGATCACTGAGTTCCTCCATCAGTCACTGAGTTCCTGTTGTTCCTAACCCACAGCACGTTACAACCCGTTCACATGGAAAATTATTCATAAATGTAAAAAGTGACAAACAGGAGCTTTAAAGTCGCTGCCCTTTGACCTCGACTTGCTTTGAAGCAACAGTTGGAGCCAGTAAACAAACTGTAGAGCTATACTTTAAAAACATGTTCGCAGGAAAACGACTTGAGCATTAAATTATAATATGACGTCATAATATTGTCTCTCTCCTCTCTAAGACTCAGACACAGTGGAAGTGAATCACGTTTGAACAGAAACACTAATAAATAATAATCTATTTTCCTATTAAAGGAAATATAAAAGTGTCAAACTGAAGCTTCTGAGTGCAGCTGCTTTCATACTGTGTGTGTGTGTGTGTGTGTGTGTGTGTGTGTGTGTGTGTGTGTGTGTTTGTGTGTTTGTGTGTTTGTGTGTTTGTGTATGTGTATGCGTGTGTGTGTGCGTGCGTGTGTGTGTGTGTGTGTGTGTGTGTGTGAGTGTGAGTGTGTGTGTGTGTGTTTGTTTGTGTGTTTGTGTGTTTGTGTGCGTGTATGTGTATGCGTGTGTGTGTGTGTGTGCGTGTGTGTGCGTGTGTGTGCATGTGCGTGTGTGTGTGCGTGTGTGTGTGTGTGTGTGTGTGTGTGTGTGTGTGTGTGTGTGTGTGTGTGTGTGTGTGTGTGCAAAAAAATGCAAAACTTCACCAAACTTTCTGGACTCACGTCTCCTTTCACTTCCTGTCTGCTTCCTCTCTGCTTCCTCTCTGCTTCCTGTCTGTTTCCTGTCGGCTTCCTGTCTGCTTCCTGTCTGCTTCCTGTCGGCTTCCTGTCTGCTTCCTGTCGGCTTCCTGTCTGCCTCCTTTCACTTCCTGTCGGCTTCCTGTCTGCTTCCTGTCTGCCTCCTTTCACTTCCTGTCGGCTTCCTGTCTGCTTCCTGTCGGCTTCCTGTCTGCTTCCTGTCGGCTTCCTGTCTGCCTCCTTTCACTTCCTGTCGGCTTCCTGTCTGCTTCCTGTCTGCTTCCTGTCAGCTTCCTGTCTGCTTCCTGTCTGCTTCCTGTCTGCTTCCTATCTGCTTCCTGTCTGCTTCCTGTCTGCTTCCTGTCTGCTTCCTGGAGCCGATCGATGTGAGACGGATGAGAAAGTCCTGTGGTTTCGCGGAGGCTTAATGCGACGCCTCGCCTCGTTCACTCATGATGCAACACGCGGAGACTCTTACTGATCTGCTTTAAACCCAAACGGGGGTCGATGTGTGTTGGTGGAGAGGAGGCGAGCGTTCGCTGCGTTCTCCCTCCACTCTCACTCTCAGATAATTGAATTTCCTACAGAAAGATTCCAGACGCCATCCTCGCAAAATCAAACAAGTCATTAGCGCCCTGTTTACACATCACGGCGTGAACAATCCCGTTAGTTTCACAGCGGCGCCGCTTAATGCCAGCTCGTTTCGTGTGAGCCTAATTGACTTTAGCGTGCGGCGCCGTTATTGATTCAACGCCTGCAGGAGCTTCTCACTTCGCACTAAACACCCACAACTTCCAGACACCTGCGCGGCTCCGTCAGCGTGACTCTGCTCCTCCTGCAGTGAGAGAGAACCTCGTTAACGTACATTTAAACATTTAAACGCCGTCAGCTGGGATTGTCTCGGGCGGACGACTCTCCTGGACGACGTCCCGATGTCCACGGGCTGATAACGAAGACTCGGTGCCAACAAAGAGGATCAAACGCCTCCGACCTTCAGCGTTTACTCCACACGACGCCTCGTTTCACCGCAGCTGACGGGAGAGGAGTCCCGAGGCTGCAGGCGTCAGACTTTAGATCATGACTGAAGTGTGTGTGTGTGTGTGTGTGTGTGTGTGTGTGTGTGTGTGTGTGTGTGTGTGTGTTGTTAAAAGCATCTGTGCCTCTAATTAAACACGTCTCTGTCGAACTGCATCGCAGTAAAACCTCAGAAATATTATTATTATTAAAGACACCACAACTCAAAGTCAACTCTTAGTCACTTTGCACGTCTTTGTGCTCGTGTTACAGTTGTTTGTTTGGTTGTTTTGCACGTTTGTGCCTGTTTTAGTAGTGTTTCATGCGTCTGGTTGATGTTTTTGATCAGTTTGACCCCTGATCCTGTCGGCCCTCCGTCAGTAATCCATCCATGATGTTAAGGAAGGAAACAGCTCCTGATGGAAAGATCTGCATTGAGGTTGTTGCTGCAGTGACACGAACGTAACCGTGTCACCAGTGGGACCGCGCTCGCAGGTATGAACCCTATCCTGATGGGTCCTGATGGATCCGGTCTGCCACGGTCCTGGTGCTTTCACTGGGCGATCGCCACCGAAGTGGAAGTAGAATTAATTTACACACTTGTAAGAATCTC
>NC_139843.1:1229731-1422231 GCF_963691815.1 Echiichthys vipera
CTGAAACACGCGCGGACAGAATAAATCAGCTGATGAAATAAACCGCCGTGACCTCGACGTGACCGTGGGGCCGTGGTGTTGCAGTGCAGCAGCTGATGAGGAGGAGACAACAGGAGCAGAGCAGAGCTGCAGCATCTGCTTCACTTCCACCTGCTCGCTGTCACTGCTAATTGCATCCACACACACACACACACACACACACACGCACACGCAGGAGCAGAGTGAGTGTACACGGCGCCCGCTCCGCCCTGCTTGTACAGTAACAGGGACGCTTCGGTCTCGCTGTTCCGACCTAATCAGCGCCGCGTCACGTCTCTTTGATGCTCTGCTGCTCTCCGCTTGTTCGCCTCTCATCGTCTGAGGACGCTCCTCTCCCCCCCACAGGTGAAGTCTGCGGAGCCGTGCACGGACGCTATGAGCTGTGTGACGGCACGCTGGGACGCTGAGAGCTGGGCGGCGTCCAGCGGGGGGGAGGGAAAGGTTTGTGGTGAATCAAAGGAGAGCAGCTCGCACACACACACACACACACACACACACACACACACACACCCCTCAGCGAGAGGCCGTCTGAGGACACTTATTACACACAAGATCAGAATTAGGCAGCGGAGACGCCCTTTCCTTGTGTGACTTCAGCACATCTGCGCCCACAGGACATCACTAGTGTCTCACTCTGCTCTGCTTTGATCTGCGTCCGCTCTGACTCGCTCTCTGACACTGTGGCCACTTGTGTCATGGTCGTTGTGTCCTTGGGCGAGACACTTCACCCACCTTGAGGAGGTGGTCTAAGGGGTCGTAGGCGCTGATTAGCTGCCACGCGCCCGTCAGTCTGCCCCAGGGCAGCTGTGACGGACTTTACCACCATGTGTGCGTCTGTGTGAATGAACCTGGACTCTGTAAAACACCTTGAGCTCTGAGAAAGACGCCATAACACACTTCACTAACTGCAGTGGTGACACGTTACTCTGTCACTGAGGGTTTCCCAGAGCTTCTCTATGGGGTTTAGATCTGGAATCGGACTCTTCCTCCTCTAAACTGAACTGACTTCTTCACACACTTTGGGTTCAGTCGCTGAACATCAAGTTTCCATCAGACTCAAATAAAGTGAACTTCAGTGTCGTGGTCTGTTGGAGGTTTCCTGCAGCAGGAGTTGGGCCTCTTTGGGGGGCTGGAGCCGATCCCAGCTGACATCGGGCGTGAGGGTCGCAGGACAAGAGACGAACAGAGAGTCATGTTGTCCCGGTGTCTGCGTGGGTTTTCTCCGGGTTCTCCGGTTTCCTCCCACAGTCCAAAGACGTGCAGGTGTTGGGTTCATTGATGACTCTAAATCACCCGTAGGTGTGAATGGTTGTCTGTCTCTGTTCGTCTCTATGTGTCCTGTGATAGACTGGCGTCCTGTCCAGGGTGGACCCCGCCTCACGCCCGATGACAGCTGGGACAAGAGGCTGAAGATGAATGAATGAATGAACATGAGTCAAATGTCTTCACTGATTCACACACGTCAGTCAAAAAGTGTGTGATTCTGTTGATGTGATGAAGCAGAAACGTGACTTTGGTGCAGCCTGAGTCGCTTTAACTGTGTGTGTGTGTGTGTGTGTGTGTGTGTGTGTGTGTGTGGGGGGGGGGGGTTACAGCAGCGAGAATACGTCAAAAAAACTATAACAGTGAGGGAGTTAGCGTGAAAATTGATGAATAATGGATGCACTGAGAGCCGATTTGTCTCCGACGCTAATTTGTCAACGGCTTTTTGGAAGATCTACGAGCATAATACACACACACACACACACGCACATACACACAGACACGCACGCGCGCACACACACACACACACACACACACACACACACACTAATTACTGTATTGTGCAATTAGGTAATGGATAAACAGAGGAGTGTCTGTGTATGTTTGCCTGCTGTGAATGAAACAGGAGGTGTTTGTGTGTGTGTGTGTGTGTGTGCGTGTGTGTGTGTGTGTGTGTGTGTGTGTAATGTCTCCCTGTTGACTTGAGATGAGAAATCCTCTCAGTGAGCAGCAAACTTGTTGATGGAGGAGACGAACATCATTGATCTTGATGACGTCCATGTTTGTTTGGTTTGTTGACACACACACACACACACACACACACACACACACACACACACACACACACACACACACACACACACACACACACACACACACACACACACACACACACACACACACACACACACACACACACACACACACACACACACACACACACACACACACACACACACACACACACACACACACAGACAGACAGACAGACAGACAGACAGACAGACAGACAGACAGACAGACAGACAGACAGACAGACAGACAGACAGACAGACACACACACACACACACACACACCTTGCGTATGCCCTCAGACGGGCTGGACACGGAGTGGTCCAGGCCGTGGTTCTTGCTGATGGTCCTCCACAGCTCGGCGTAGGTGCTGTCCTGCTCCAGAGGGTTGGTGCCTTTGTTCCTGAGGTAGTCGAAGACGGCCGAGTCCCTCACCGTGCCGTAGTCCACGTCCATCTGCCGCGCCAAGTCCTGGAACGACCTGGAGGAGACGACAGGACCGGAGACAAGGGGTGAGGAGATCCTGTCTTAATCATTATCACTCTTTTTTCGTCATTCTGCATCAATTTCAAATCAGTTTGCATCTATTTTTAGTCTTTTTCAATCTATTTTTAGTCTTTTTCAATCTATTTTTAGTCATTTTTCGTCTATTATTAGTAATTTTACGTCTATTTTCAGTCATTTTGCATCTATTTTCAGTCATTTTGCATCTATTTTGAAACATTTTGCATCCATTAAACTCATCTTGAGTCCATGTTTAGTCGTCTTTAGTCCGTTTTAAGTCTCAGGACTTCAGAGATTACAGTGGAGACGAAGTCACGGTGACGACGTTAGAGCAGGTTTTGTTCTCACAGGAGGAGAAAAGTCAGGAACACAGTCTTCTCAGGTCAAAACTTCACTGAGTCTTTAAAGACGAACATGTAAAGTCGTCCATGTGTGGGACCGATGTCTTTCGTTTGTCCAAAACCAAAACAATCCCATCTGAAGCTGTTTTGTGTTTATTATCTGAAGCTGTTATGATTTTGTAAATCGTCTGAAAACATAATCATCTCTGCCAAGTCCTGGAGGACACGACAGGACCAGAGATGAGTGAGGAGATCCAGTCTTAGTCACTTTCACTCTTTTTCAAGTCATTTTTAATCAATTTTTAGTTATTTTGCATCTATTTTGAGACATTTTGCATCCATTAAACTCATTTTGAGTCCATGTTCAGTCATCTTTAGTCTGTTATGTCTCAGGAACAGGAGGCGACGGCTGACGCGTGTGCAGCGACACGGAGCCGCTCTCATTTTAATACAGAAGAAAACAAAGTGTTGAGAAAACAAAGTGTTCAGACTCTCATCACAACAAACAGCAGGATATGGATTTCCTGTTAAACACGAGTGAAGATGAATAAACGATCGATCTGAAACATTAAAAGTTTGGAGACGACACAAAACAAAACGCTTCTTTATTAAACAACAGTTTATTTCTGACTTCTGTGCTTTAAGAGGATTTTACTAAAACTGTTTTTAACACACGTGGAACTTTGTGTTACTTTTTATTTTTGATGATTAGACGACAGTCAAACTTCACTTTGCTTCTGTTTTTAGTCATTTTGCATCTATTTTTATTCATTTTGCATCTTTCTGCACACACAGATCATATAAAACATGTCGTGTTTGTTTCTGTAAAATTCAGTGAATGCGTCACATCCATGTTGTCGTGTGTGGGCTGTTGTCGTGTGTGTGGTGTTGTGGTGTTGTGGTGTGTGTGTGTGTGTGTGTGTGTGTGTGAGCGTGTGTGTGTGTGTGTGTGTGTGTGAACGCTGCAGCTTTCATCAGATGATTGCGGCACTGGTGGAGGTGAGAGATGGAGTCTAATTGGATTGTGAAGCACGTGGCCGTCTGGATTATAATCCCGCGTGTGCGTCTCTCAGCACCGTCACCTTTCATCCGCGCTCGCGTGTTAAATAAATATTAGTTTGATTCATTTCATTCAGATTTCTGTCTCTTTGGAAACGTGAACAAACGCTGACGGTCACATTCATCTGCTGCAGACGAGCTCCAGGTACACACACACACACACACACACACACACACACACACGCACACACACACACACACACACACACACACACACACACACACACACACACACACACACACACACACACACACACACACACACACACACACACACACACACACACACACACACACACACACACACACACACACACACACACACACACACACACACACACACACACACACACACACACACACACACACACACACACACACACACACACACACACACACACACACACACGGCACCTTTATTTTGAAGGACACAACCTCAGAAAATCCACCTTTTTAATATTAATTCATTCGTTTTTTCCATTTCTTCTTCTTTTAAATCCTCGACCAAAGTATAAATATTTACATGGACGAGTTGTGTGCAAAATGAAGCCACGGAACATGAATTAGAACAACTTCATTAGTATAATATATATATATAAATATTAAATACTGCTTTAAATGAGTACTGCACATTTAGATTGATAATTACGCTGACATCAGCACGGCTCTGGATGATTATTAATCCTCTGATGAAATCTGCAAAAGAAGCTTTTTAGACAAATAAACTCTGTTCACGTCCTCCCACAGGCCTCTTCTACCCACAATGCCTTGTGTTTGAAGGTCACTGCCTGTAGTAGAGTGAAGTCGCTTTGATTTCTCCATATTTCTTTTTTTTTAACGACCTTTTCTCTTCTTCTGCACTCATTTCTGTCCGCGTGCTGCGGCTGTGTCTGAGTCATGAATCAGAACATTTCAGATCTTTTACGGTTTAATTTTAAAGTGTTTTTATTCTCCGCGCCACGTCCTCCGTGCTCCGTGCTCCCGCCTCTTTCTACTCCTCCCTGCAGACGAGTGTTTTTCATGTTGCTGTTGTTTGGATCGAACGACGTTGTTTTTAATTTAACTGAGCGAGAAAAAGAGGAAACACGAGAGTTTCAGAAGCATCGAGACGCACGAAAGTGGGCGCACAAACGCACGCACGCACATGCACACTCACATACACGTACATACACACACACAGACGCACGCACACACACACGCAAGCACGCACAGTCACGCACACACACACACACGCAGACGCACAAACGCACACAAGCATGCATGTGCACATACACGCAGACGTACGAACGCACACACCCATGCATGTGCACAAACACGCACGCACACCCACACTGATTCACTGCTTTGTTCTCGATTAACGGCGCTCCCTCTCCTCGTTTATTCTCTAGCCTCTGGACCCGCTGACTGTGGTACGAGCTGATTCTCTGCTGAATCAGGTGACGTGTGTTTCGTTCTAAAACCAGCTGCTGCAGACTTGACTGGGTCTCTGGAGACGACATCCGCCGGTTCGAGTCCAGAGAAGACGCTGTAACGTTGACCAACAACGATCTGAACGTGTTTTGTCTCGTTGCGAATTCCATCACAATCTATCATCAGCGCTTATTTTAATGTCTAAATGAGACAAATTTAATTTACATTTACATCATTTTCATATTTTAACAATTAAGATTTACAGGAAACACAGAGATGATGCATCCATCAGGGAGAAACAAGACGAACAACACACCGAACACGGGGAGGACACTGCTTTTGATTACAGTCATTTAGACTGAAAGCTCATTTCAGCCGATTTAAAACCGTGACACTCTTTAAAAACAAGTGTTCACTCATGCAAACTGTTCCCAGACAGACTCGTTTTTTGTTTTCCAGGTTGTTACTTTATGAACTCACAGCTTTTTTTACCCGGTAAAACACGAGTCACACCAGGAGGCCGGTGTTTACCGCCGTGTGTCTGGAACATTAAATTACAGTCTGACTCAGGTTCAGCAGGTTCGCTGCGATGGAAGCTGCTGATTGGATGTTTATTCTCGTCTCAACGAGGTCATCGGAGTCAGAGCGAAGCTCCGGGTGGAAGAGGACGGACGCCGTCTTTAACTCTTTACTTTAAAATGTTCTCGACGCTGCAGACGACGGGAGGGACCAATCACAACCAAGGGGACTATTTTCAGTGACAGATTAATCCGCCTTTGAGTTTCATAGTTAGTGTTTGAGAACACAAAGTTATATCCAGCTCCAGCAGGGGACCCCAAACTTCCCTTTCCTGGGCCACATTAACCAGCTCTAACTGGGGGATCCTGAGGCGTTCCCAGGCCAGGGTGGAGATCTAATCTCTCCACCTGGTCCTGGGTCTTCCCCGAGGCCTCCTCCCAGCTGGACGTGCCTGGAACACCTCCCTAGGGAGGCGCCCAGGGTTCATCCAGACCAGATGATCCTGAACCACCTCAACTGGCTCCTTTCAACGCAAAGGAGCAGCGGCTCTACTCCGAGTTCCTCACGGATGCTGAACTTCTCCCCCTCTCTCTAAGGGAGACTCCAGACCCCCTCCTGAGGAAACACATTTCACACGCTTGGACCTGGACCTGGTTCTTTGGGTCCTGACCTGGACCTGGTTCTTTGGGTCCTGACCTGGACCTGGTTCTTTGGGTCCTGACCTGGACCTGGTTCTTTGGGTCCTGACCTGGACCTGGTTCTTTGGGTCCTGACCCAGCTTTCAGGACCACAGGTGAGGGTAGGAACCAGGACTGAGGGTAGATCCAGAGCTTTGTCTTCCTCAGCTCTCTCTTCATCACAACGGTGCGGTAGAGCGACTGCAGCTCCGCCCCCGCTGCTCCGATTCTCCGGCCAAACTCACGCTCCATCGTTCCCTCACTCGTGAACAAGATCCAGAGGTCCTTGAACTCCTTCACTTGGGGTTCCAGGCACGTCCAGCTGGGAGGAGGCCTCGGGGAAGACCCAGGACCAGGTGGAGAGATTAGATCTCCACGCTGGCCTGGGAACGCCTCAGGATCCCCCAGTTAGAGCTGGTTAATGTGTCCCGGGAAAGGGAAGTTTGGGGTCCCCTGCTGGAGCTGCTGCGCCCCAAAATCATCAGATGCTGCTCTCAAGCAAACTTTTGGGGGATTATTTTCCCTGACGGATTAATCCACATTAGTGTTTGAGTATTGAGTATCTGGGAACACCGTGTAATATCCAGTAACTCCTACTTTCTCCTAATTTGTATGTTTTTATTCCTGAGAAAAGCCGAACGTATGAAGTTTTAACTTTTTGACCACTGTTGAAAACTTCCCTGTCTCTGTCCGCAGCGTCTGCAGAGCTCTCCCACAGACGCAGAGGTAACGCCTGCGTGCTCCACACTTACACCGGGAGCGTTAAAGATCGGAGACGGAGAGTTTTCACACATATTAAACACCTGAACTCAGAACCTGTGGTGTCATTTCTTTATACTCCAGGTGAGAGCTCTTTCTCTCTGTAAATGTAGAACTCCTTCAGCTCTACTCCCTCTACTTCACAGCTCCGCGTGTGGGATTGTTAAATCACACAGGATCGGGAGCGTTTCTCTTGAGGTGATTTCCTCTTTAAGGGAAGAATGAAGGTGTGAGAAACTCCTGAGGAGAGATTAACGGCGTGTGGACTGAATACAGACACGTTCTCCACTGACAGGCTCGAGGTCTTTGCACATTGAGACCGAATATTCACCTGAAAATGAATTCACCCTCTGCCCGCGGCTATCTGAGGGGTCAGAGCCGTCCTCTTCCTCTATTTTATCCTCGTCATCATCCACCGGAATATTACAGTCTATCTGTTAAAGGTCGGCTATAATCTGGTTTATGATAAGGGGGGAATCAGCCAGATTTTGAATGTTTACAACCCTCATGCTCCTCCCCCCTCTACCACGGAGTTCCCTCTCGTGCTCGTCAGTGCGTGTGCACCAGATTCCCGTGAACACGCCCCCGATTTGCTTATGAGTTGTTGTTTACCTCTGAACAAACTGCTGAATCAGCAGCGACCGGATTCCTCCACAGGGATTAATAATAAAAAGCACCTCATCGTCGCGGAGCAGCTGCACACTGTGGGGAGTCTTTAAGAACCTCCACGCCATAAACTTTACTCTGTCGGACTCTGCAGAGCCTCCGAGACCAAACGGATCAGAACGGAGAGACTCAACGAACTTCCTCCAGAGACTTTGGAACAAAATCACGTCTCCTTCAGTTGAACTCGGGTTTTTAAAAGTCTGCTTCTGCAAACAAGCGTCAAACTAGAACTGTAAGGCTCATTAACACTCACAATAAGATAAGACTTTCCTTTATAAGTCCCACAAAGGGGACATTTCTGATCAGGCTAACTGCCATGCTAACACTCAGGCTAACTGTCATGCTAACTGCCATGGCCACGGTTAGAAAGATGGAGGAAAAACTTTTTGTTTGTGTGTTTGAGTTTCACAAACTTTTTATTGTCCATTACTGTGGGAAGTCTTTAAGAACCTCTACACCATTAACTTTACTCTGTCGGACTCTGCAGAGCCTCAGACACCAAACGGATCAGAACGAACTTACGTCTCCTTCAGGTTTTTAAAGGTCTGCTTCTGCAAACAAGCGTCAAGCTGAGAACAGTAAGGCTTATTAACACTCACAGTAAGATAAGACTTTCCTTTATTAGTCCCACAAAGGGGAAACTTCCGATCAGGCTAACACTCAGGCTAACAGTCAGGCTAACAGTCAGGCTAACTGCCATGCTAACTGTCATGCTAACAGTCATGCTAACTGCCACGGTGAGAAACATGGAGGGAAAAACGTATTGTTTGTGTGTTTGAGTTTCACAAACTATTTAACGTTACATTAAAGTCGTTTCATGATCTCTGAAGAAAACGTAAAGATGGAGGTTTATCAGCATCACAGCAGGTCTGTGAAGAGGCAGTTTACGAGCTAACGGTTTGTTTTCAATGCTAACGCTGATTTAGCCGTTAACTGGGTCTCTGCGCCCAACCTCAAAAGTGAGCCCAGCGCAAAAAGCCGATCACGTGAAGGACCCTTTACAGTCATGCTTACTTTTCTGCCAGGCTGAGTGTAATGCTAACTCTCAGGTGTAATGCTAACATTCATGCTAGCTGCCATGCCATCTTCTCTTTTTACTGCGTGCTGTCTAATTGTGGTCTTGTTGTTATTGTGTTGCATGCGTTCTGTATATGTGGGTCTGCTCTGCGTGCTGTGGTGACACACACAGACACACACAGACACACAAAGACCACAAAAAGACACAAAAAGACACACACAGACAGTCACAGACACACTGCGTGCTGTCTAATTGTGGTCTTGTTGTTATTGTGTTGTCTGCGTTCTGTGTTTGTGCGTCCGCTCTGCGTGCTGTGCTGTGATGTGTCTGCGTCTTGAATGATGTTTTCTACATTGATGCTATTTTGTCATGTTTGTTAACTGCTGTGCATGTTTTGTAGATCGCCCTGGCTGTAAGTTTGTAACTTTGTAATTTTAATCTAATTGTTTCTATAATCGGAGTAGAGCCGCTGCTCCTTTGCGTTGAAAGGAGCCAGTTGAGGTGGTTCAGGATCATCTGGTAAGGATGAACCCTGGGCGCCTCCCTAGGGAGGTGTTCCAGGCACGTCCAGCTGGGAGGAGGCCTCGGGGAAGACCCAGGACCAGGTGGAGAGATTAGATCTCCACACTGGCCTGGGAACGCCTCAGGATCCCCCAGTTAGAGCTGGTTAATGTGGCCCGGGAAAGGGAAGTTTGGGGTCCCCTGCTAAAGCGGCTGCCCCCGAGACCCGAACCCGGATAAGCGGATGAAGATGAGATGAGATGAGATTGTTTCTATATTCTGTTTTTAGGGCGACTTTAATGTCTGTCTGGGGACGACAGATGAAAAATAGCCTCTTTTACAGTAATGTTATTAATGTGCACTGTCCCTGTTTTCACATAAACTCAACTTCAACAGTCAGGCTAACTGTCATGCTAACAGTCATGCTAACAGTCAGGGTAACAGTGAGGTCCAGTTTACAGTGCACATACAAATGTATTTCGTATCCTATAATATAAAATGTAAAACATTATTGATGCTCAGCTGTTACAGTCTGACTCTGATAGGATGTGATGTCTGTAGCAAAGAGTCACTGCAACGATTTAGAGTCTGCTCGTGTGCAGAGAGTATCATCTGCTCGCATCTGAATAATTTATGATTATTTGTTTACATCCCTCGCAGCTGCAGCCACACGGTAAACTGTTAATATCAGGATGAGCTCAGTCATACTGTGTGTGTGTGTGTGTGTGTGTGTGTGTGTGTGTGTGTGTGTGTGTGTGTGTGTGTGTGAACCTTACCGTATAGCGTGGTCCATGCGTGACACGGTGAGGTATGCTGCCAGGTTGGCGGTGTACGACGAACACACGATGAGCGTGAAGAGCCACCAGCTGCCCATGACGATCCTCAGAGCCACCGAGCCGATCATACCGTCACCACCTACACACACACACACACACACACACACACACACACACACACACACACACACACACACACACACACACACACACACACACACACACACACACACACACACACACACACACACACACACACACACACACACACACACACACACACACACACATGCACGCACACACACACAATGTCAATTTCAAAGATTTTTTGCAAGTAAAGAAAGCTGCAGTTCACCGTGAAACTGGTGAAGTATAAATTCTGTGAAAACACATCATTAGAAAGACCATTCACCCAAAATCACACACATTTCACTGGGGTGTTGATCACACAAGCAACGGGTCTCGCTCGTTCTTTCTCTTCTCAGTTGATAAAAAGAGTCTTATTGTCGACCTAGCATCTTTTTCTGGAAGAAAGGCACTGGCAGGGTGTTGGGGAGCGCTTCATCGCAGCGCCACAAAGCGCAGGCTTTAGGTTTTGTTTATATGACATTAATGTTAGCTAGGTGGCTTCACAAGCTAACAACAAGCCAACAACAAGCCAACAACAAGCCAACAACAAGCTAACAATAAGCCAACAACAAGTCAACGACAAGCCAACAACAAGCCAACGACAAGCTAACAACAAGCCAACAACAGGCCAACAACAAGCTAACTACAAGCCAATAACAAGCCAACGACAAGCCAACGACAAGCTAACTACAAGCCAACAACAAGCCAACGACAAGCTAACAACAAGCCAACAACAGGCCAACAACAAGCCACCAACAAGCCAACAACAAGCTAACAACAAGCTAACAAAGCTAAGCCGTAGGGTGATAAAAGCAGCAACAGTCGCTGTGACAAAAAAAAGATGTTGGCTAAAAACTCTATGTATGTGGTCACAGGCTGTTAGCTAGCGAGCTAGCAAAGATGATGTAGGCTTTATTGTGTGAGACACTGAGCAATTTCCATAGGCATTCTACAAGCTAACGGTTGTTTCAATGCTAAGGCTGATTTAGCCGTTAACTGGGTCTCTGCGCCTAACCTCAAAAGTGAGCCCAGCGCAAAAAGCTGATCATGTGAAGACCCTTTAGGTTACTTTTTGACTAACTCTCATGCTAACTGTCATGCTAACTCTCAGGTTAGTGTCATGCAAACTCTCCGGCTAGTGTCTAGCTAACTCTCAGGCTAAGTGTCATGCTAACTCTCAGGCTAAGTGTCATACTAACTCTCAGATTAGCTGGCATGCTAACTGTAAGACTCTTATGTGACCGTGCTCGTGTCCAAATGGAGGATCTCTGGGGTGACTTATCGGGTTGATAACCACCGTGTCCAGCGTGTGAGCACTCGGTGTGTGACTGTGCAGTCAGAGGAGATGCTGGGGACGCTGAACTGGCTGCGTCCCACAGGTCTCTGGAGTCCGACCGCCGCCTGATTCAGGCTTTATCTCAGTGAGCAGAGCGGCCGCACGGCTGCATCTAATCACAACCCGTTAGGCCTAAAAGGTTTCCCAGGCAACCTGCCAGACCATGAGAGATACAACTGGGTGGGTGGCTCTGCTGGGAAAGTGTGTGTGTCTGTGGGTGTGTGTGTGTGTGTGTGTGTTGATGTTGGAGTGTGTGGATCCACTTGTGCATGTTTACCTGTCCTTGTGAGGACCGAGTGCAGCGTTAGGCCTTCAGAGGACATTTATCTTTACAAAGGAGAGGACGGTTTTGGACACAGAGCACATTTTCCATTAACCATCACAAACAGTTTCACCTTTCATGATTTTTCACAAGGTTTTTCCAGCATTTTGTTGTCGTAGTTTTAAACAGGAAGGGACATTTTGGGTGGCGTTTTGACGACGTGAAGATGTTTAGCAGAGAGAGAGAGGACGTCTTTTGTCTTCAGTCTCTCAAAAGCTGTTTGAGGTTTCAGATTTTATTTTAGAAGAATTCCTTTATTTGTTCCCAATGGGGAAATTCAATTTTCACTCTATTTTTTTCATTTCACACACACACACACACACACACACACACACACACACACACACACACACACACACACACACACACACACACACACACACACACACACACACACACACACACACACACACACACACACACACACACACACACACACACACACACACACACACACACACACACACACACACACACACACACACACACACACACACACACACACACACAGGACCTATATACATGCAACTAGTGGAGAGATGTCAGAGTGAGGGGCTGCCAGTGACCAGCGCCCCGAGCAGTTGGGGGTTCGGTGCCTTGCCTTGCTCAACAGCACCTCTGCAGTGCCCAGGAGATGAACTGGCACCTCTCCAGCCACCAGTCCACGCTCCATTCATGGTCCACACAGGGACTGGAACCAGCAACCCCCCGGTTCCCAGCCAAGTCACCTATGGACTGAGCTACCGCCGCCCCAACGTTTGCCCCAGATGGGACAGATGTGTTCACTTTAGAGAAAGGTGGGGTTGAAAATATTGGCTAACCGCACATGCTCAGTAAATCCTCGGCTGCAGTTGTGGCGATTAGTCACGTTTTATTTTGGCTCAGTTAGAGTCCGCACACTTTCACGTGTTCCTCTGTGGATTAATTTGGACCAAACCAGAGTTGGTGATAGTTTGAGCACTGTAGAGTTTGGTGAGTTTTATTTAGTATCTGTCCAGTTTGAATGAAGATACGATAAAATAAGAGAAACTTAATTAAACAGCAGAGACTTTCACATGTTGGAGTGTAATTCCGGCACAGATTAGTCTTTTCCTGCACTTTAACCATCAGTAACCATGGAGTAGAAATCCAGGAGTGATGCTAACAGCGGACGTGGCTAACAGTGGTTAGCTCGGGGCAGCACGGTGAAGGCATTCAAAGGTCTTTTTTAAGAAGAAGAAGAATTCCTTTATTTGTCCCGCAATGGGGAAATTCACTCTACTATTATTCAGGTTACACACAAACATGCACAAACAGGACCTATATACATGTAATTAATGGAAAGATGTCAGAGCGAGGGGGCTGCCAGTGGGTTCGGTGCCTTACTCAACAGCACCTCGGCAGTGCCCAGGAGACTAAATGACACCTCTTCAGCCACCAGTCCACGCTCCATTCATGGTCCACACAGGGACTCGAACCAGCAACCCTCCGGTTCCCTGCCGCCCACTAATGCTGCTGAAAATAACAGCAAACCTCTGCAGCAGCATGAGAAGAGTCCCTACACACACAACAAAGCAGCAATGGGCTCCTTCCACTGTAATGGACTTTACTATGAGAGGAGCTGGTGCAGGGGCCAGTAGGTAAGTCTTTAAAACACTCTTTAATAAACTCTGGCTTCACTAACTACGCTGATGACGCTTTGTTGTGTGTGTAGGGACTCTTCTCCTGCTGCTGCAGAGGTTTGCTGTTATTTTCAGCAGCATTAGTGGTTAAAAAAGACCTTTGAATGCCTTCACCGTGCTGCCCCGAGCTAACTACTGTTAGCCACGTCCGGCTGTTAGCGACTCTCCTGGATTTCTACCTTAATAGTTGATACACAAACGGTCTCGATGGCTTAATTGATGAGTGCAAGTGTCGAAAAAGACCCTGGGATGATTTTACGCTGGAATTTCACTTTAAGCTAATGTTTAGAGAAAGTCGCTGAGTCAAGGAGGTCATTAAGTTTTCAACGTTGCTGTGAAACGTTAACATTTCTGAACTAACGGTCCATTTGTTCTCATCTGAAGCACCTTAAACTGTGCTTTCACTCATCACTGTAACTGTAACTCATACACACACGGATCTACACGAAGCTTCCCACACACAGAAACCCACGCCATCACTTCACTGCGGCGTTTCCTGGAGCGCCGCTCTCTATAATCTAATTCATTTAAGCCCTTTTTAAGTTTCACGCCCTTGTTTCTGCTTCTCTGCTAAATATTTCAGATGCTGCAAATCCTCCCGTGATCTTTGTTTCCCTCCTCTGTTGCTGTGTAATCCGTGGAACAGCTCCGAATTAAAAACTCCCAACAATCAAAGCTAAACCCGTCTTTACGGGCTCATCATCTTCCTTTCTCATGATGGATTTCAGAGAAACAGCCGAGCTGCTCAACTGTGGGAACATTTTCAAACTCATTTCTTTCCTCGGATGTTTGGATCCAGAGTGACTCCCTGCAGGAATCAAACCTGTGAACTGGGAGGTACAGGACAGAAAGCAATCAGGAAACCACGCGTCCACTCCGTTAAACAGAGGGGCTTGATTTAGGTTGATTACACCCGTCTGTCACCAACATACGGTGTCCTCTAGGAGCCAAAACGTGTGCTAAAGTGTCCTCTAGGAGCATAAACGTGTGTTAAAGTGTCCTCTAGGAGCATAAACGTGTGTTAAAGTGTCCTCTAGGAGCATAAACGTGTGCTAAAGTGTCCTCTAGGAGCATAAACGTGTGCTAAAGTGTCCTCTAGGAGCATAAACGTGTGTTCAAGTGTCCTCTAGGAGCCCAATTGTGTGCTAAAATGTCCTCTAGGAGCCAAAACGTGTGTTCAAGTGTCCTCTAGGAGCATAAACGTGTGTTAAAGTGTCCTCTAGGAGCCAAAACGTGTGCTAAAGTGTCCTCTAGGAGCATAAACGTGTGCTAAAGTGTCCTCTAGGAGCATAAACGTGTGCTAAAGTGTCCTCTAGGAGCATAAACGTGTGCTAAAGTGTCCTCTAGGAGCATAAACGTGTGTTAAAGTGTCCTCTAGGAGCATAAACGTGTGCTAAAGTGTCCTCTAGGAGCATAAATGTGTGTTAAAGTGTCCTCTAGGAGCATAAACGTGTGTTAAAGTGTCCTCTAGGAGCATAAACGTGTGCTAAAGTTTCCTCTAGGAGCATAAACGTGTGCTAAAGTGTCCTCTAGCAGCGAATGGCCCAATTTCAGGAGCCCGGTCCATATTCAACAGAAGGATCCAGAGAACAAAGAGTTAGTGAGCGTCTTGCTCCATAGCTGCTCATCTCATCCGTGGAAGCCTCCATGTTGTTTACACTCAACAGTCTCTTCTGTTTCCCTTCAATCCACAAAAGAAACCAACGCTGATCCGTTCGGTCGCTGCTCAAACTTCTCCAAATTCATCTCATCTCATCTTCAGCCTCTGATCCTGGATCAGGTCTCAGGGGCAGCAGCTCCAGCAGGGGACCCCAAACTTCCCTTTCCCGGGCCACATTAACTAGCTCTAACTGGGGGATCCTGAGGCGTTCCCAGGCCAGTGTGGAGATCTAATCTCTCCACCTGGTCCTGGGTCTTCCCCGAGGCCTCCTCCCAGCTGGACGTGCCTGGAACACCTCCCTAGGGAGGCGCCCAGGGTTCATCCTTACCAGATGATCCTGAACCACCTCAACTGGCTCCTTTCAACGCAAAGGAGCAGCGGCTCTACTCCGAGTTCCTCACGGATGCTGAACTTCTCCCCCTCTCTCTAAGGGAGACTCCAGACCCCCTCCTGAGGAAACACAGTTCACACGCTTGGACCTGGACCTGGTTCTTTGGGTCCTGACCTGGACCTGGTTCTTTGGGTCCTGACCTGGACCTGGTTCTTTGGGTCCTGACCCAGCTTTCATGACCACAGGTGAGGGTAGGAACCAGGACTGAGGGTAGATCCAGAGCTTTGTCTTCCTCAGCTCTCTTTTTAACGGTGCGGTAGAGCGACGTGTACTTGTCTGTCTTTATTGTGTTCGGTAGTTCACCTGCATAACACCCACGAAGAAGAGAGTGTGGGAGATACCAGATGCCCAAACTTCTCCAAATTCTGCTCGTAAGATACAACGGAGCTCAGAGATCAGGAAGGACTCAGGAGGCGAGCTCAGTGGAGCATGACGAGACAAAAGCGTCTAATTCCTGGTGTAAAGATCCGCGGATGATCGGCGCTATGATCCAACTACTTCCTCTTTAGCACTCCGCTAACTTTACTGTGGATTAAATGATTTAATCAGTTCTCTTCTAGACTTACTCCACTGATTTACAGAAGTCTCTGACTCCATCTAAGTCAATGACAAAGTAGTTTTGGGCGCCACTGCATCACGTAACCAACAGGAAGTAGTAAATCCACAGTTTGAGCACTGGTCTCTTGTCGTTGTTTGCTGATTTTGTTGGTGTTTCCGTGTAAATCTCCCTTCTCCTTCACTTGTTTTTTACCAGTTTTGCGCCGGCGGCACGATAGAAACGTCACCAACGAGCTGTGAGTTCTCCGCTCTGTTCACACACACTTCAGACATCACACACACACACTTCGGACATCACACACACACACATCGGACATCACACACACACTTCTGTGCTCCTCTAAAGTCTGTTTAACTCACACATTTGTGTTTTCACGTACAAAAGAAAGAAGTTTTTATGTCTTACCTTGATTTACGAACGCTCCGTAAACGATCCAGATGGCGCTGTGCAGAGAGCCCGAGCCCACGCCGTTGGGCGGCGGGCCCGGCGGTGCATTCTGGGCGGCGGACGAGCGCAGCGCCTGCAGCCTGTTGAGCAGGAAGACCAGCACTCCGACCACAGGGATGGCGGCGGCGATGCACGCCCAGACGGCGAGGTCGAAGGGCGCGAACAGAGAGAAGATGTTGATCTTCTCTTCGGGTTTTCGCAGCAGGATGCCGACGCTGTAGTCAAGGTAACGCTTGCTGAAGTCGACCACGTTCTCTCGCTCCGGTGTGATGGTGATGGCCGACACGGCGAGGTCGGCTCTCTGCAGGAGGGAGAGGAAGTTCGTCAGTCACAGATACTTATGTCGGGATTTGTGCTGAAGGAGTGGAGAGTAACGTGGAGCTCTACCTTATTGATGAGGTCTCCGATCATGCCGTTCCACGAGCCGTTGGGCAGCTGAGCTCCGTATTTACTGTCGGCCACCTGGAACAAACGTTAACAACGCAGAAGGAGATGAAATGAAAGCTGTAGTTTCTCATCCAAATGCTCAAACTTCAACGCGCGACACGACAGATAACAGTCAGGTATGAACTCTGGAGAGCAAATGATCACAGCTGCTCCAGACGGATGCATGTGGACGACACCATATTAGGTTTTACTTAATGCTCTGTTGCCCATGAAGGTGGAATAACATATCTTTCTACCTCTACCTCCATCGTGACATTAAGAGCCTACTCACACTGTCCTTCTGGCCGCGGCCAAAACCGTTTTTTTTCAGCTAAAGCCTAGAACCTTTAAGCAGTGTGAGTGCACCCGCTCCGCGCACAACTGCGGCCAGCGGGCAGCCCACGGCCCGCTTGAAAGAGGTGGGCTTTAGCGGAGCCGTTTGCACATGTACGAGCACGAGCGTGCGCACGTGTACGAGCACGAGCACGAGCCCTACGGCGGTAGCTTTACGTGCGCCTGTTCGGACATGTAAATAGAAGGAGGAACCATGCGCGGACATTTAACAACAACAACAATGGCGGCGAAAGGTTCACGTTGGTGTGATGCGGAGGTGGAGTGTTTACTGCAGATTTGGTCGATGAAAAGATTCAAAAACAGTCGACAAGACGCACAAAAACTCCGAGGTCTACGGAAAGATCTGGAAACAAAGCCACGCATCGCCATGACGTCATCAATGCGTGTGACGTGTTACGGCGTGATGACGTATAGGCAGCAAGAAGCATTCTCCGAGGCCCAGGTAGTGTGAGTACAAACGGGGCTGGGGCGCGGGGGGGAGAGGGAGGGGGGGACAAGTACCCTAAAATCCGGGTCGCGGTGCGGAGGGACAGTGTGAGTGCGCTCTGTGATAAAGTGTTTATCTTCTCTAAACTTTATTCAGGGTCCCCGCGGATCCTTAGGAAACAAATTCATTCATCTAAGAACGAGGTCTTAAAAGTTATTAAAGTGTCTTAAATCAAACTTTCAAAGGTCTTAAAGCGTTTGAACACCGGTTTTATTAAGTTGCGTTGAATGGAACTTGAGTGCACTCTGCGTTTGTGCAGGTGGGACTGCAGCGATCGTACTCGGGTGTCAACCAGAAGGGGACTAACTTAGACCTGGAAGCTGAGGCGGTCTCAGTCCCCTCCCAAAGAGACTCTGGTGCGCTTCCTTCGGGGTGAGAACGTGATCGGTCCTGGGTGCACGCTAACTAGATTGAGCACTGCACATTTTGGACAGACCCAGCTCCTGTAGGCAGCTACGGGCGCCCTCCCACTGTGCCTCCGTCCCGTGCCCCGTGCTTTAGGGTCCTTGTCCCCCCCTCCAGGCCCGTTTGTACTCACACTACCTGGGCCTCGGAGAATGCTTCTTGCTGCCTATACGTCATCACGCCGTAACGCGTCACACGCATTGATGACGTCATGGCGATGCGTGGCTTTGTTTCCAGATCTTAGATTTCACCGTGGCGTTAAAAAAAGTCGTAAAAGGTCTTGAACGTAACTTGATTTAAGCCGTATGAACCCTGTTTATTCATCAGTCTCTTCCAAACAGTGAAAATTAAACCACAACCGACCCAAAAACTGTTCAATAACTCAGTGTGACATGAACTACGGTGTGTTCCCATGGTTACGACCAGCGTAACTGGACCCGGGCGCGTCGGTCCTACCTGGTAGATCTCGTATTTGAAGCCCAGGATCTTGGCGAGGGCGTCCAGGACGTCGATGGAGAAGCCTTTGTATCTCTTCGGCTGCCCCAGGATGTTCTCTGCCACCATCACGAACGGGTCCTCCTGCGGAGAGACGCGCAGCTGTCAGAGGCCGCTCTTGAACACCCGAGCTCTGTGATTTACTGCGTCCTCGTGTTTCCTGTTTGCATCTGAACTGACTGTTTGACCTTGAACTACACACACACACACAAATCTGCTGTTTTCATTGATTTTGTGTCTTTTTTGAGTCAATTTAGTTGTTTTTAAGTCATTTTAGACCCTGTTCTGATGTGTGTTTGAGCTCTTTTGGTCTATTTTCAGTCATTTTGCATCCCTTTTTAGGCGTTTCAGGTATCTGTGTGGTTGTTTTGCATCTATCTACAGTCATTTTGCCTCTTTTCTGGTTATTGTGTATGTATGTTTAGTAGTTTTGCACATATTTGTTATCGTTTCGTTTGTTTTAGTCATCAGAAGTATGTTTTTTGGTTGTTTTTTTTGTGTTTTCAGTCATTTTGCATCCCTTTGCAGTCGTTTCAGGTCTCTGCGTGGTTGTTTTGTGGATGTTTTGCATCTTTTTTTTAGTACATTTGCATCTTTTTTGGTGGTTGTTTTTGTATGTTTAGGAGTTTTGCATCAATTTGTTGTCATTTTGGTTTGTTTTTAATAATTTTTCTTATGTTTTTGGTCTTTTTTTTTACTATTTTCAGTCATTTTGCATCTATTCTGGTTATTGTGTATGTATGTGTAGTAGTTTTGCACATATTTGTTATCGTTTCGTTTGTTTTAGTCATCAGAAGTATGTTTCTTGGTTGTTTTTTTTGTGTTTTCAGTCATTTTGCATCCCTTTTCAGTCGTTTCAAGTTTCTGTGTGGTTGTTTTGCATCTTTTTTGTTGTTTTGTTTGTATGTTTAGTAGTTTTGCATCGATTCGTTCTCATTTTGGTTTGTTTTAATAATTTTTCTTATGTGTTTGGTCTTTTTTTTTACTATTTTCAGTCATTTTGCATCTTTTCTGGTTATTGTGCATATATGTTTAGTAGTTTTGCACATATTTGTTATAGTTTTGGTTTGTTTTAGTCATCAGAAGTATGTTTTTGGTTGTTTCAATCAATTTTCAATTATTTTGCATCCCTTTTTAGGCATTTCAGGTCTCTGCGTGGTTGTTTTGTGGAAGTTTGGCATCTGTTTTTAGTACATTTGCATCTTTTTTGTATGTATGTTTAGGAGTTTTGCATCGATTTGTTGTCATTTTGGTTTGTTTTAATCATTTTGCGTCTATTTTTGGTCTTTTTTCAGTCATTTTGCATCCCTTTTCAGTCGTTTCAGGTCTCTGCGTTGTTGTTTTGTGGAAGTTCTGCATCTTTTTTCTGGTTTTGTTTGTATATTTAGGAGTTTTGCATCGATTTTGGTTTGTTTTAATCATTTTGCGTCTGTTTTTGGTCTTTTTTGTTCCATTTTTCAGTCATTTTGCATCCCATTTTAGTCGTTTTGGGTCTCTGTAGTTGTTTTGTTTTCTATGTTTAGTAGTTGTGTGTCTATTTGTTGTCATTTTGGTTTGTTTAAGTCAGTATAAGTGAAGTTTTTCTATACCTGTAGTTACTTTGTGTTTGTTTGGGGTCATTTAACGTCTGTGTGGTCGTTTCACGTCTGTATTTATTTGTTTTCCAGCTCATTGTGATCATTTTTAACGTGACTATCACAGCATGCACAGTGTGCAGAGCGGAGGGTTGTTTGGTATTCACTGCCTGTCCAGAAGATCTGGTGTCCTTATAAAATGGTGCATGACAGTAGAAAGTCCGCGTGCACAGGTGGTGTGTGTGCGGCTGCTGTGGGAGCGACAGTGTTGTGTCGGTGCGGGGAGCTGGCAGCACGCAGAGCTGGAAGTGTTGCAGCTGCAGGGGATCAACGGCAGGGTGAAGGTATTAGTCTCGCTCGGTTAGACCTGCGTCTCCACACTG
The DNA here is from genome assembly GCF_963691815.1 of Echiichthys vipera. NCBI lineage: Eukaryota > Metazoa > Chordata > Actinopteri > Perciformes > Trachinidae > Echiichthys > Echiichthys vipera. Next base: position 1,250,685 of record NC_139843.1, read on the forward strand.
CTGCGCCAGCACAGGAGGAAGCTCCGGCACCCCCGGCTGTGGGATCAGGGCCGCGAAACACTCGGCTGTGAATCTCTGCGGCTAATCGCACGGACCGGAGACGCTGCGGAGGCTCAGGTGCCGGATCAACACGCTCTCCAATCACAACAAAGGAAGAAACTTTTGGGTTCAGGAGGAGAAAAATGAAGCTGTGAGAAGCTGCTGAGCTGAGAAACGTGGGTTTACGTTATTGACTGAAGGGTTTTTCTGTGGAAACATTAAAGTGGAGTTAGAGAGTGGGCTGGGAGATCCAGAAGTGAACTCGGGTTTGAACTTGTGTGAAGTGAGTGGAGCCCATCGGCCCATCGGCCCCTGGGCACAGACGTGCCTCAGGTCCCCCCCCCCCACCGTCCACAGGAAGGGTTTTGCATCCCTGTTGTAGTGGTTTAGCGTCTCTGTGGTCACTTTGCATCAGTTTCTAGATGTTTTATGTGTATTTGTAGTCGTTGCAGGGCGACACGGTAGTGTGGTGGTTAGCACTGTCGCCTCACAGCGAGAGGGTTCCAGGTTTGAATCCCTGCTGGGGCCCGTCTGTGTGGAGTTTGCATGTTGTCCCCGTGTCTGCGTGGGTTTTCTCCGGGTTCTCCGGTTTCCTCCCACAGTCCAAAGACGTGCAGGTGTTGGGTTCATTGATGACTCTAAATCACCCGTAGGTGTGAATGGTTGTCTGTCTCTGTTCGTCTCTATGTGTCCTGTGATAGACTGGCGTCCTGTCCAGGGTGGACCCCGCCTCACGCCCGATGTCAGCTGGGATCGGCTCCAGCCTCCTGAGACCCCGACAGGGACAAGAGGCTGAAGATGAATGAATGAATGTAGTTGTTTTATGCTTATTTTCATTCCTTTTGCAGCTCCTTGTAGTCATTCTTTGTCGGTTTTGCATCAGTTTTAGTCGTTTTGTGTCTATTTGTAGTCATTATATCTGTATTTGTTCTATTTCCAGTCATTTTGCATCCCCTTTGTAGTCGTTTTGGATCTCTTCGTGGTCTTTTGCATCTATTTTTAGACATTTTGCATTTCTTTTTAGGATTCTTTGTATGTTAATTGTTTCTTATCTCCTTTATTTTGCATCTTTTTTTAGACATTTTATATCTTTTTGGTTGTTCTGCATGTACGTTATTGTTTAAGGTATCTTATTGTTTCTATTTTCAGTCATTCTGCATCTCAACAGTCATTTTTTAATCTCTTAACAGCCCTTGAAGCCTTTTTGTGTATGTGTATGTGGTCATTGACGTCGCCCTGTGGTCGTTTTATGTCTATTTTCATTAGTTTTGTAACTCCTCGTGGTCATTTTGCATCTATTTCTAGATGTTTTACGTTTATTTTTATTCGTTTTATGCTTATTTTTATTTATTTTGCAGCTCCTTGTAGCCATTTTTTGGTGGTTTTGCATCAGTTTTAGTCGTTTTGTGTCTATTTGTAGTCGTTTTGTGTCTATTTGTAGTCGTTTTGTGTCTATTTGTAGTCGTTATATCTGTATTTGAGTTCTTTTGTTCTGTTTTCATTGGTGTTCTAACTCCTCGTGGTCATTTTGGATCGTCCGTCGTCATTACTTGTATATTTCTTGGTTGTTTTGTCTCTTAAATGCACTTTTCCACGGATGTCACCCACCAGTAAAGTGACCACTTTGACCGTCACTCCCTGCATGCCGTTCTCTATCCGACTCTCCTTCAGACTGCCGTTCAGACCGTGGACCGAGTCCCAGGTGGCGAGCTGCAGAAACAGAAACAGACAGAAGACAGTGAACAGAGGCATCAATAACAGGAGACCCGGCTTTAATGGTTCCTTTGGTTTGTGTGTCAGAGGTCCTCAGAGACAGCAGAGAGACGTGAATGCATCTGTCTAATTAAGCCCACGCTCCCGAGCTCACAGGCTGCAATCTTACAATTTATTCACCGCTCTCATTGGATTTCACCAGGACGAGTTCGCAGCCGCAAATGAGACCAAGACAAAGAGACGGGCGCGGTGAATACGGCGCCGACAAATTAAGAGACACCTCTGCAGCGTGCGGACGACACACTGCAGCGTGTTTCCATTCAGCTCAGACGGGAGGAAGAACAAAACGACCTCATTCGATCCCTAAAATAAGCCTCTCAGGGAAATGGACTCAGAGCGCATTGTGACTTCATTCACACACCGAGCTCGTGTGTGTGTGTGTGTGTGTGTGTGTGTGTGTGTGTGTGTGTGTGTGTGTCAGGGAGCATGTGAGCTCCTGTAAAACCCTCACAAAGCCGCCTTTCTTTTACCTTTGCACAGGTGAAAGGATGTTTTTCTCCTCACAGAGATGTTAGAGCCCATTACAGACAGGAGGAGGCCGAGGATGTGTGTCCTCCGCACGTCAGGAGGGCGACGCTGCTGCGAGACCCGCAGAGCATCTCTAACCCTCTGTTTCTGTCTAATGAGGCCGCGGCTGACGTATAAAGAGCGATGCTAATGTTAAAGAACAGTTAGGAACGATGAAACATGAACTGTGCTCATGATGAGTCGATATACGGAGGAGAACCAGGCAAATCTGAACCTCCTTCAGCGTCTCTCCGTATCTTCGGTCTCGTACTGAAGGAATTCCTTAAGCTGCAGCACGAAGCGCCTCAGCAACAGCAGAAGGCGTCACATTTACACCTCTGTATCAGCGGAAAGGTCTCTGCCTGAAAATCTGTGCACGTGAGAGAATAAGCAGCAGCTGTTGTTGAGCTCAGACCCAAAGAAAGAACCAGAACACCGAACACAGCGGCTGCCAGGACCTGAACAACACGTTATAGTTAGATATTATACGCCAGGACGATACGGCTGCATGTTGCATGAAACAAAGTAAGGAATGAGAACTTTACTGTGGCTCCATCTTTGCAGCAACACCCGTTCACCAGTTCAAGAAAAAGCATAAACGTACTGTTGAAATCGTCATTTCAGTCATTCATTTATTTCAGGCAGCATTCATTAAACAGCATGAATCCACAGCAACGGCAACATTTTGCATGTAGGTTCAGTAGTTTCAGTCATTTTGCATCCTTTTTTTAGATATTTTGGGTTTGTTTTGTGGTTGTTTTGCATCTAAGTTTGTGGTTTTGCATGTATTTTGAGTAGTTTTGTGTCTATTTGTTGTCGCTTTGGTTGTTTTTAAGTCATAATATATATGTGCTTGAGTTGTTTTTTAAATTTTTAGTCATTTTGCATCCCTTTAAAGGTTGTTGTGTGGTTGTTCTGCATCTACTTTGTTATTTTGCATGTAGGTTCAGTAGTTTTGCATCTATTTGTTGTCATTTGGTTTGTTTTTGAGTTATTTTGCATCCTTTTTTAGATATTTTGGGTTTGTTTTGCATCTATTTTAGTAGTTTTGTGTCTATTTGTTGTCTTTTTAGTTAGTTTGAGTCATTTTGAGTTTGTTTTTTGGTCTTTTTTTCTATTTTTAGTCGTTTTACAGTTTGAGGAATAAAGGAAACAACTGTGATGTCAGCTGCTTGTTGTTTGTTTGTTCACCAGGTGCTTGTGTGTCCGTGTACACGCTGCATTAAAAACCCACTGTGAATATGTGTGTGTGTCATTTCAGTCACCATGGAAACACACACACACTCCTGCACGTCTATTTGACGTCAGCATCACATGAAAAGACTCCTCTCTGTCTCTCTCATGTTGCACTGAACGAGTCCCTTCACATCGTTTTCATGCATCAACGTAAAAAAACAACAAATCAACACAAGAAGCACGGGTCATGCTCACGTTAGAGAAGGTCAGGAACGGCTGAAGCTAATTACGTGCTAACATTCTCCTAATGATGATCACAGGGTTTCCCCCGCACGCTGCTCCTTAACCTTTAACCTTAACTTTAACTTTAACCACGTCGCGTGTTGGAAACGGCGACCGCAGAGGAGCGTTTGACTACTTTGTGGTCGTTTTATGTCTATTTTTATTTGATTTGATGCGGCTCGTGTGCGCTCATTCTGCGGTTGTTTTGCATCCGTCTCAGTCCTCTTTGAGTCATTTTGATCTTTTTGAGTCATTTTGATCTTTTTGAGTCATTTTGCATCATCTTAAGTCATTTTGGGTCCCTTTTAATCATTTGACTTCTAATTCCTTTCATGTTGCATCTATCTTCAGTCCTCTAAAGACGGTTTTAGTTAAAGTCGTGTCTTTGGTCACATGGTAAATACGTTACAGTCGGTTCGTTCACAGGAGGAGCATGAATCGATGCTTCACCGTATGTATGAAAACTTAATCTGGGAAAAATTCAGCTTTTCTTAACAGATGCTGACGTTGTGAGGAAGGACGAGGGCTGGTGTGTTTCCCTTCACAGCCTCAACGCTAACGTGGAACAACTGGAAGTGAAGGAATCCGTGTTTTAATTTACCTCAAAAACACAAATACAACCTGTACAATTAACAAACCCTTCAAACAAACAAACAAACAAACAAACATGAGCTGAAGATGAGAAGAAACATGGAGGAGGAGGAGGAGCACAGCGGGCGGAGCGATGCGGGTAAGTGGAGATGAGAGGAGGAGGCGGAGACGGACGCAAAACGAGAGGAACGGGAGCGCTCGTTTAAAAACCAGGGAGCTATTCTGAGCTCGGCTGTCCTCTCCGTGATCTCCATCCCTCGTTTGTCACTGTGTGTGTGTGTGTGTGTGTGTGTGTGTGTGTGTGTGTGTGTGTGTGTGTGTGTGTGTGTGTGTGTGTGTGTGTGTGTGTGTGTGTGTGTGTGTGTGTGTGTGTGTGTGTGTGTGTGTTAGTGGGGGTGTTCTTCATTAACACACACAGATAAATGAGCCGAGGCTCCATTCACACTCTTTCTTCTGTCTCACTTGAACTGTTGAACCGTAAAAGACGTTTGTCACCAGCTCGACGTGAGAAAAAGGAAAACCTGCACGAGAATCTCTTCGAAGTGTCGATCACGAGCGCATTTTTTAGAGGCGGCGGTTCAACTTTTAGGGGGGGGAAGTTCAGCCGCCAGGATCAGGATGCAGCATCTCAGGAGGGGTCTGCAGTCTCCCTTAGAGAGAGGGGGAGAAGTTCAGCATCCGTGAGGAACTCGGAGTAGAGCCGCTGCTCCTTTGCGTTGAAAGGAGCCAGTTGAGGTGGTTCAGGATCATCTGGTAAGGATGAACCCTGGGCGCCTCCCTAGGGAGGTGTTCCAGGCACGTCCAGCTGGGAGGAGGCCTCGGGGAAGACCCAGGACCAGGTGGAGAGATTAGATCTCCACACTGGCCTGGGAACGCCTCAGGATCCCCCAGTTAGAGCTGGTTAATGTGGCCCGGGAAAGGGAAGTTTGGGGTCCCCTGCTTGAGCTGCTGCCCCTGAGACCTGATCCAGGATCAGAGGCTGGAGCTGCTGCCCCTGAGACCCGACCCCGGTTAAGAGGCTGAAGATGAGATGAGATGAACTGTTTTGGCTTCATGCTCCGCTGAGAAACTTGAATGAACGATGCTCTGCCTCCAACGCGGTATCCAGGGACCAGTTTCACAAAGATGGACCTGGACTTGGACTTTGACGTAGCGAGTCAGACTTTAGGTGGACGGTTAAGTGAACACCTTGGCTCTTACAGCCCCGGGGGTAAACTGGCTCACTGTTTACGTCTGTGTAGAGATTCACAGATGCTGACTTTAACGTTAACAGTGTGACTGCATGGATACTTGGACTCGTGTTCTGGTCCAAATGTGCCATGAACTGGAGGATGGGCCGATCATGAAGTTCTGAACCTGTGACTGAACTCTGCTGCTGCTGCACAGCGTCTCCACTTCACCTTACTCTCGTAAAAGGTCAAAGGTCAACGCCAGACCGTAGAGACGTGCATTGACAGAGTATAACGTCAGTGCAACGTCATTTTTCATCCTTTTTAAGTCATTTAGCATCCTTTTTGAGTCACTTTGAATCCTTTTTGAGTAATTTTAAATCCTTTTTGAGTCATTTTGCATCCTTCTGAGTCATTTTGGATCCTTTTTGAGTCATTTTGAATCCTTTTTGAGTCATTTTTGATCCTTTTTGAGTCATTTTGCATACTTTTTGAGTCATTTTGAATCCTTTTTGAGTCATTTTGAATCCTTTTTGAGTCATTTTAAATCCTTTTTGAGTCATTTTAAATCCTTTTTGAGTCATTTTGAATCCTTTTTGAGTCATTTTGAATCCTTTTTGAGTCATTTTAAATCCTTTTTGAGTCATTTTGCATCCTTCTGAGTCATTTTGGATCCTTTTTGAGTCACTTTGAATCATTTTTGAGTCATTTTGGATCCTTTTTGAGTCATTTTGGATCCTTTTTGAGTCATTTTGAATCCTTTTTGAGTCATTTTGAATCCTTTTTGAATCATTTTGCATCCTCTTAAGTCATTGTGCTTCTATTTTGTATCATTTTGCGTCCCTTTTATTCATTTTACTTCTAATTCCTTTCATGTTGCATCTATTTTCAGTCCTCTAAAGACGGTTTTAGTTTAAGTCGTGTCTTTGGTCACATGGTTCGTTCACAGGAGAAGTCTGTTTTGGAAAAGTCATAAACACAATGATGTATTATTCTGAAATGAGACATTTGTCTGCACTTTAATTCTTGTCTAGTTTTATTTGCTCTCCTCCTGCATAGTATTTAAAGGTTGTTCTGTAGTGACTTTGTCTCGCTGCTGTGTTTGGTTTATGTGAAGCTCTTTGGATGTGCTGCGTAAATAACCAGCACGCTGCTAATGGCGTCTGTCTACAGCCCCCGCAGATGCAGCACACATCAGATGAATGTGGCAGAAATAAAACATCATTAAAAGTCTCATTTATGTTTTGTTGGTTCGCTTGATGTCAAATTTATGCGACATTTCAATTTCAACAGAACAATAAAAACTGTTCTTTTATTTAAAAGGAGCTTACAACTTTTATTCGCACTATATTTTCAGAGCTTTTTATTTTTTATGTATTTCCTGTTCCTGAAGAGCATTTTAGGGCGCACGCCCACTGTTCCTCCGTACCGTGCCCGAGCACGTGTCACAGCTAAAGTCTGGTTCCTTTGACCAGTGTGAGTGCAACCGTACCACGTCTAGGAGCGGCACGCTTGCCGTCCACGGCCCGTTTGGGAGAGGTGGGCTTTAGTAAAGCACGTTTACACGTGTACGAGCACGAGCGTGCGCACGTGTACGAGCACGAGGCCTACGGCGGTTCTGAGGTCATTTCCTGTGCGCCTGTTGGGACGTAGAAAAAAGAAGGAGGGACCATGCGCGGACATTTCAAACAATGGCGGTGAAAGGTTCACGTTGGTGTGATGCGGAGGTGGAGTGTTTACTGCAGATTTGGTCGATGAAAAGATTCAAAAACAGTCGACAAGACGCACAAAAACTCCGAGGTCTACGGAAAGATCTGGAAACAAAGCCACGCATCGCCATGAGGGTCCTTGTCCCCCCCTCCAGGCCCGTTTGTACTCACACTACCTGGGCCTCGGAGAATGCTTCTTGCTGCCTATACGTCATCACGCCGTAACACGTCACACGCATTGATGACGTATAGGCAGCAAGAAGCATTCTCCGAGGCCCAGGTAGTGTGAGTACAAACGGGCCTGGAGGGGGGGACAAGGACCCTAAAGCACGGGGCACGGGACGGAGGCACAGTGGGAGGGCGCCCTGAAAGACCTGAGGCTAAAAAACTCGTCAAACCAGACGGCCCTCACCAAAGACAAACAGCCGTATCCACTTTATTATTGTGTTTGTTGCTGTAGAAATTACTTTGGGGGAAACTTCCGGTGTGATAGCAGAAGTAGCATTAAGCTAGTTAGCCCTGGTGGCTAACTGGCAACAGATAAAGTAATTCACCTTAAATGTAACTAATAAAGCTTTGTATTTTTAACAAAGGGGTGGTTCCGGTTTTTGAAGTGTGGAAAATCAACGTGTTCCCATGAACACATTTGTCGGAACTCCTACGTAAAGTTATGGACAGAAATTCGTACGCACACACACGTATACGAGCCGCAGGGCCGGACTGGAAACATGCAAAACTACAACTACACACAAAAAAGCACAATGATTTCAGCCAACAAATGGTGATGGTTAGGGTTGGGAGGAGGCCTCGGGGAAGACCCAGGACCAGGTGGAGAGATTAGATCTCCACACTGGCCTGGGAACGCCTCAGGATCCCCCAGTTAGAGCTGGTTAATGTGGCCCGGGAAAGGGAAGTTTGGGGTCCCTGCTGGAGCTGCTGCCCCCGAGACCTGATCCAGGATCAGAGGCTGGAGCTGCTGCCCCTGAGACCTGACCCTGGATCAGAGGCTGAAGATGAGATGAGGTGAAAAACACATAGATTGGTTTAGTAGGGCCGGGAATTGAACCCTGCTCCGGTGTCTCAAAGCCCTGTTTTTAAGTGCCAGTCTACAATTAGCAAAATATAACAGGAGCTGGAATAAGGTGCACAGGTCGATGCAAAGCCAAAGACACTTTTTTACTGCCCTTGAACAACAAAACATCCCAGCATCGAGCATCACGTCACAGAGGAAACGACAATTATCGGGTTATTAATAGTAGAAATAGATTTTCTAAAATGCCAACGACGGTCCCGCGTGAGTTGCCGGGCGTCCTGACTGCAGCTCATTCTGCTGACTTACAGCAGCCGTGTTGCTCTGTGCGCCGCGAGAGCAGCCGCTAATGAGAGGAAACAAAATCAGGAGCGATGCCTCCAGGATCCGCTGAGGGACGTTCGGTGCTTCATCACGGGTTCAGCACGTTACACAGTCTGCATGAAGCAACAGGGCGTCCGCTCATCTGTGTTCTCTCATTTAAAACAATCTAAAAGACGAGATCATGCCTCTTGATGAAGTGCTCCGTTACTGATTAAAGCATCAAATTAGCATTTCGTATCAAACCTCGTGGTGCGTCTCAGCTGACCGGTTAGCCGATGACGGCACCGTCCACATGATTGAAGGAGAACACGACGTCCTTCGAAGATTGGAGCCAAAGTGCATCAGTGACTTGTCTGGAAGAGGAACTCGCACAGTTTTCTTGTCTGCTTCATTCAGAATGGACACAACGTGATGAATTGGCTGCTTTTCATCCAGGAAAGCATCCGCGGCCTCTCTGAACGCCTCCCGTCCGCAGACCGGGCTGTGAAAAACGTCTGCACTTTGTCCAATTGTTCGACGGTGCATTGAGACGCACCGGCTTCCACGAGCGCTCCAGACATGAATGCGTCTCCGCGGGGGACTCTTGTGCCGGAGCTCTCAGCTTGTTTCCTCTGAAGCCGCGATGAGAGTTTACATTCTTCAGGAGGACAAAAGTAAAGTGCTGAATGGGTTTTCTGCGAGACGTGCAGGAATCGAACGCTCAGAACAACGGCTGGATCAGAAGCAGAGGTCGCGTTAAAGGGATATTTCTCATAATTGACGTCATTTTCGTTCTTGTGAGAGCCGACAAACCACATTAGCAAAGTCAGTCATTGTATCTCACAGAAACACAGAAGTTTCTGGAACTCTGGAGATGCTAACAGCCGGACGTGGCTAACAGTGATTAGCTCGGGGCAGCACGGTGAAGGCATTCAAAGGTCTTTTTTAACCACTAATGCTGCTGAAAATAACAGCAAACCTCTGCAGCAGCATGAGAAGAGTCCCTACACACACAACAAAGCGTCATCAGCGTAGTTAGTGAAGCCAGAGTTTATTAAAAGAGTGTTTTAAAGACTTACCTACTGGCCCCTGTACCAGCTCCTCTCATAGTAAAGTCCATTACAGTGGAAGGAGCCCGTTGGTGCTTTGTTGTGTGTGTAGGGACTCTTCTCCTGCTGCTGCAGAGGTTTGCTGTTATTTTCAGCAGCATTAGTGGTTAAAAAAGACCTTTGAATGCCTTCAGCGTACTGCCCCGAGCTAACCACTGTTAGCCACGTCCGGCTGTTAGCATCTCTCCTGGATTTCTCCGTTAACACCCCAAAAAAAAATCTTAGCCTGTTAGAAACACGTACCGACAACATTACATGTGAACAGCACGACATTGTCTGTAAACAGCTGTCGGCGTATGAACATGATGTGTGTGTAACCATGATATCCAGGGTCCTGGGCTGTCAGAGGTCGTTGCTCAGCATCAGTTTAACCCGTGCACTCTCTCAGTCTTCAGTCTCAGGGGAAAGGTTTGGGTTTAACCCTCCTGCTGTCTTTGGGTCAAAATGACGCCACTGTGTTAAAAACCAACAAAAATCCCCTAAACGATATTTTTTTAACTTGAACTTTTATGACTTTTCCTAGTTTGGCACCAACAGTAGAAACAGTGAAATGTTGCTTTTAGTCACATTTCCGTGTAAGCTACAAAAAAAGGTCCAAAGGTCGTCCTGGGGTCAAAAAGAGTTGAACTCAAGGTCACAGAGTTATTTACAAACCACTGAATGTTCCAGTGTTTAGTTGTTTTAGTCAGAATCAGACGTAACGAGACAGATCATGGGTTCTTCTCACGGACGGCTGTGCCTTTGATCTCAGATCAGTGAGCAGCAGACGTGAACGAGACAGTAGCAGACGTCAACAACACACAGGTGTTATCGCAGACTGCAGAGATGATAAAGGTGCTGCAGACGACAGGGCCCCGAACTCTGTCTGTGCTGAAGCCGTGAGTGTGCGTCACAACGCTGAAGAGGCTCTAGAGCGAGACGACTCTTTAGTGACTAAACTTAACCGTCTCCTTTAGAGACTAAACTTAACCGTCGCCTTTAGTCGACTAAACTTAACCGTCACCTTTAGAGACTAAACTTAACCGTCTCCTTTAGAGACTAAACTTAACCATCTCCTTTAGTGACTAAACTTAACCGTCTCCTTTAGTCGACTAAACTTAACCGTCTCCTTTAGAGACTAAACTTAACCATCTCCTTTAGTGACTAAACTTAACCGTCACCTTTAGAGACTAAACTTAACCGTCTCCTTTAGTCGACTAAACTTAACCGTCACCTTTAGAGACTAAACTTAACCGTCACCTTTAGAGACTAAACTTAACCGTCTCCTTTAGTGACTAAACTTAACCGTCACCTTTAGTCGTCTAAACTTAACCGTCTCCTTTAGTGACTAAACTTAACCGTCTCCTTTAGTGTCTAAACTTAACCGTCTCCTTTAGTGTCTAAACTTAACCGTCTCCTTTAGTGACTAAACTTAACCGTCTCCTTTAGTGTCTAAACTTAACCGTCTCCTTTAGAGTCTAAACTTAACCGTCTCCTTTAGAGACTAAACTTAACCGTCTCCTTTAGTGTCTAAACTTAACCGTCTCCTTTAGTGTCTAAACTTAACCGTCTCCTTTAGAGACTAAACTTAACCGTCTCCTTTAGTGTCTAAACTTAACCGTCTCCTTTAATGACTAAACTTAACCGTCTCCTTTAGAGACTAAACTTAACCGTCTCCTTTAGAGACTAAACTTAACCGTCTCCTTTAGTGTCTAAACTTAACCGTCACCTTTAGTCGCGTAAACTTAACCGTCACCTTTAGTCGACTTAACTTAACCGTCACCTTTAGTCTAAACTTAACCGTCTCCTTTAGTGACTAAGCTTAACCGTCTCCTTTAGTGACTAAACTTAACCGTCTCCTTTAGAGACTAAACTTAACCGTCTCCTTTAGTGTCTAAACTTAACCGTCTCCTTTAATGACTAAACTTAACCGTCTCCTTTAGTGACTAAACTTAACCGTCTCCTTTAGTGTCTAAACTTAACCGTCTCCTTTAGTGTCTAAACTTAACCGTCACCTTTAGAGACTAAACTTAACCGTCTCCTTTAGAGACTAAACTTAACCGTCTCCTTTAGAGACTAAACTTAACCGTCTCCTTTAGTGACTAAGCTTAACCGTCTCCTTTAGTGACTAAACTTAACCGTCTCCTTTAGTGGTCTAAACTTAACCGTCTCCTTTAGTGACTAAACTTAACCGTCTCCTTTAGTGTCTTAACTTAACCGTCACCTTTAGTGACTAAACTTAACCGTCTCCTTTAGTGACTAAACTTAACCGTCTCCTTTAGTGTCTAAACTTAACCCTCCTGTTGTTGAACTCAAGGTCACAGAGTTATTTACAAACCACTGAATGTTCCAGTGTTTAGTTGTTTTAATCAGAATCAGACGTAACGAGACAGATCATGGGGTCTTCTCACGGACGGCTGTGCCTTTGATCTCAGATCAGTGAGCAGCAGACGTAACGAGACAGTAGCAGACGTAAACAACACACAGGTGTTATCGCAGACTGCAGAGATTATAAAGGTGCTGCAGACGACAGGGCCCCGAACTCTGTCTGTGCTGAAGCCGTGAGTGTGCGTCTCAACGCTGAAGAGGCTCTAGAGCGAGACGACTCTTTAGAGACTAAACTTAACCGTCTCCTTTAGAGACTAAACTTAACCGTCACCTTTAGTGACTAAACTTAACCGTCTCCTTTAGAGACTAAACTTAACCGTCTCCTTTAGAGACTAAACTTAACCGTCTCCTTTAGAGACTAAACTTAACCGTCTCCTTTAGAGACTAAACTTAACCGTCTCCTTTAGAGACTAAACTTAACCGTCCCCTTTAGAGACTAAACTTAACCGTCTCCTTTAGAGACTAAACTTAACCGTCTCCTTTAGAGACTAAACTTAACCGTCCCCTTTAGAGACTAAACTTAACCGTCTCCTTTAGAGACTAAACTTAACCGTCTCCTTTAGAGACTAAACTTAACCGTCTCCTTTAGAGACTAAACTTAACCGTCTCCTTTAGTGACTAAACTTAACCGTCTCCTTTAGAGACTAAACTTAACCGTCTCCTTTAGAGACTAAACTTAACCGTCTCCTTTAGAGACTAAACTTAACCGTCTCCTTTAGAGACTAAACTTAACCGTCTCCTTTAGAGACTAAACTTAACCGTCGCCTTTAGAGACTAAACTTAACCGTCCCCTTTAGAGACTAAACTTAACCGTCTCCTTTAGAGACTAAACTTAACCGTCTCCTTTAGAGACTAAACTTAACCGTCTCCTTTAGAGACTAAACTTAACCGTCTCCTTTAGAGACTAAACTTAACCGTCTCCTTTAGTGTCTAAACTTAACCGTCTCCTTTAGAGACTAAACTTAACCGTCTCCTTTAGAGACTAAACTTAACCGTCACCTTTAGTGACTAAACTTAACCGTCACCTTTAATGACTAAACTTAACCGTCACCTTTAGTCTAAACTTAACCGTCTCCTTTAGTCGACTTAACTTAACCGTCTCCTTTAGTGGTCTAAACTTAAGAGACTCGCTGATGAAGTGAAGCTTAAATCATCGTTAATTCAAAAATCCTCAGGAACCAAAGAGAGAGTCAGTCCGCAGTGATCTGACGCTGAAGCCCTCCTCTGGCTGCTGCCTGCGTGTGGACGCGGCGCCCTGCTCCCAGCGGAGGTCAAACACGGCGGGTAAATCTGCTGCTCATGCATTATTCCACTCCTCCCTCCTTCTCCCCCTTTTCCACAAATGTCAGGCCTCTTTTTTGTCGCTCCTGTCGTCCAAAGAGGCCGTGCAGGTCGTGTTTCTGTAACTCACTCTCCCGTGGACGGCAGCGCCAAATGCCAGCGTTTGCCTCCATTTCTCACCTCCCTCCTCCTCCTCCTCCTCTGCCCTGTCTTTGATTTAAAGTGAGTGTGGAGGGCGTGTGTGTAACGGTACCATGACGTCATCAATGCGTGTGACGTGTTACGGCGTGATGACGTATAGGCAGCAAGAAGCATTCTCCGAGGCCCAGGTAGTGTGAGTACAAACGGGCCTGGAGGGGGGGACAAGGACCCTAAAGCACGGGGCACGGGACGGAGGCACAGTGGGAGGGCGCCCTGAAACATCAATGACCCCGTGTTTCCATTTAACTATCTAACTACTATAAGTAACATTTGAAGTGTCGCCTCTCGTGTCGTCGTCAGTAGCTCCTCACAGGACACTGACGGCCGGTTCATTTGTGATCTGAACACACAACGTTTTACTTGGTGACGTTTGAAGCAACAGTTCTGGATGTGACCTTGAGTTGAGGCGACATGCAGCAAAGAGCCGAGGGTCAACCTCAGGATACGGGGCGCCCACTACTGAGCCGGCACGGTTTCAAATACGCGGAACACATTTACGTCGTAGTTAAAACCCTTGGTTATGGTTTAGAAGAAGACGATGGTGGGGTTGGAGTAAGTTTGTAACTTAACTACAGTGACGGCGCTCTTCATCCTTGGGCGCTTACGCCGACTATCACACGGACGGGCTTACGGTGAACACCCAGGAAGCCGTGACAAAACACCCCGACACACACACACGCACGCACGCACACAGATACACACGGACACATGGACACACATATATACACACACAAATACACGTACACAGGAACACACTAACGCACGCACACACATACATATACGCACACGCGCACGCGCACACACACACACACACACACACACACACACACACACACACGGACACACACACACACACACACACACTTCTCTCTGATGCATTTCACTGTTATGATTTTCCTCTTTGATGTTTCTAATCTACACAAAGCTTCACTCTCTGGGGCCGTTCAAAGCAAAACATACCGATATGAATGGCAATTAGTTTATACCGTATATATGTGTGTGTGTGTGTGTGTGTGCGTGTGTGTGTGTGTGTGTGTGTGTGTGTGTGTGTGTGTGTGTGTGTGTGTGTGTGTGTCTGATTTCTACCTTTCTCTTGTTCATCTCATTAGCGCTGCTGCAGGGAGTTCATATTTAACCTTCACTGGAGAACGAAACTTCTGTTTTTGCATCATTTTAACTCCGTTGGCCGTTAACGTTCATCACAACACTTTATTTAAACAACGTGTGAGAAGACGAGAGCGCCGCGGCCGCTCGGAGCCACAGAGGAGCGAGGAAACAAACAAAAACAAAGAGCTTTAAATCTGTATACATCGTCTTCAACTCGGTCATTTGGGCCCAAAGCAAAACATTCAACTTCGCACGAGTTTTCTTTAAGTGCTGTGTGGATGTTCGTGGTCCTCAGAGGACGAATCAAACGCATTTCCATGCAAACAAGAAACATCAGGACCTAAAGAGCTGCATTACTGAGCAGCCCGCTGTCCAATCGACACACCTTAATAAGCAGTAGGAGTGGGCGGTCTACTGGTTCAGTCACCAGAGTCACGTTCTGCCACGAGATGGCGTCACCGGGGATGCAGGCGTCTGTAGGTGCGAACGCATCTGTAGCCGAAAAACCTGCGCCCTCACACTTGATCATGGGGTAGTGCGTTTGCTGTGAGAGACGTTCCCTCAGGCAGAGCGGGCGAGATGCTGTTCTCCGGCGATGGGAGCGTCATTTAGGGCGCCCTCCCACTGTGCATCCGTCCCGTGCCCTGTGCTTTAGGGTCCTTGTCCCCCCTCCAGGCCCGTTTGTACTCACACTAGGTACAACTAGCGTGGTTTTGTTTCCAGATCTTTCCGTAGACCTCTGAGTTTTTGTGCGTCTTGTCGACTGTTTTTGAATCTTTTCATCGACCAAATCTGCAGTAAACACTCCACCTCCGCATCACACCAACGTGAACCTTTCACCGCCATTGTTTGAAATGTCCGCGCATGGTCCCTCCTTCTTTTTTCTACGTCCCAACAGGCGCACAGGAAATGACCTCAGAACCGCCGTAGGCCTCGTGCTCGTACACGTGCGCACGCTCGTGCTCGTACACGTGCAAACGTGCTTTACTAAAGCCCACCTCTCCCAAACGGGCCGTGGACGGCAAGCGTGCAGCAGCTGGGCTGGCTGAACCACCTCAACTGGCTCCTTTCCACGCAAAGGAGCAGCGGCTCTACTCCGAGTTCCTCACGGATGCTGAACTTCTCCCCCTCTCTCTAAGGGAGACTCCAGCCCCCTCCTGAGGAAACACAGTTCACACGCTTGGACCTGGACCTGGTTCTTTGGGTCCTGACCTGGACCTGGTTCTTTGGGTCCTGACCTGGACCTGGTTCTTTGGGTCCTGACCCAGCTTTCATGACCACAGGTGAGGGTAGGAACCAGGACTGAGGGTAGATCCAGAGCTTTGTCTTCCTCAGCTCTCTGTTCATCACAACGGTGCGGTAGAGCGACTGCAGCTCCGCCCCCGCTGCTCCGATTCTCCGGCCAAACTCACGCTCCATCGTCCCCTCACTCGTGAACCAGATCCCGAGGTCCTTGAACTCCTTCACTCGGGGTCAGGACTCATTCAAATGCTGACATCAGAATTGTTCGTGCAAATTCCCGAGAAGCAAATAGAGTCAATCAACTGTGTCCATCTGAGTCTTCTAGCTTCTACACTCTCTGGTTCCCGGGCCGTGGACTCACTGGACGAGACTCAAAGAGCTCAGACCACGACACAGGGTTGTGTTCATGATGGTGAGGGTCCCGAGGTGGCGCCGCAGTGGTTTGACCTGTAAAATACATGCTTCAGGTCCGGTTTCACAACCATTACGTCTGTTTTTCATTCATTCTGTTTCTTCATTCCCAGTCCAGTCGTGATCGCGAGGCTTAATTTGGTGTCTCTTAACGGGACGTCCAAGAGCTCGTGGTCATCCATCGCTGCTCACGACTGACAAACAGAAACAACTGCATCTTTGTGACTTTAGAGTAAAAATTAGATCTTGTTCTGTGTATTAATCACACAAATTAGCAAGATCGACTTTTCAAAGGCACAAATTGTTGTTAACGACCTCAGGGATTTGGAATTAGTTCGGTCTGAGGCTCATTTCTGTTCTCCAACAATTTCTAATGGATTCATTTCAGACAGGCTGGTAACAATGCGGACCCCATTACGGACAAATGGGCGCGTAATTTCTATTCTGAACAGAATAATTGCAAACCTCTTTAGCTCAGAGTGAGACAGAGGAGACTGAGAGACGGAGAAAAGAGACAAAGGAGACAGAAGATGAGGAAATGATCATGAATGAATGATGCGTTCGTGCTGAGGCTCATTGAGGAGCAGCAGGAGTCTGTGTTTCATGTGCGTTTCACACACACAGGATGATTATGCACCATTTACATGGAGAATTCATGTAATCTGGCATTATTATGTATATGAATTACACGAACATTATGTCTATGTTCAATAATAAATCTGCATCTGACAACATGTGATGTTCTTTATGCCGTACAGGGAAAGAGTCCTGACCCCAAGTGAAGGAGTTCAAGGACCTCGGGATCTGGTTCACGAGTGAGGGGACAATGGAGCGTGAGTTTGGCCGGAGAATCGGAGCAGTATCCTGGATCAGGTCTCAGGCGCAGCAGCTCCAGCAGGGGACCCCAAACTTCCCTTTCTCGGGCCACATTAACCAGCTCTAACTGGGGGATCCTGAGGCGTTCCCAGGCCAGTGTGGAGATCTAATCTCTCCACCTGGTCCTGGGTCTTCCCCGAGGCCTCCTCCCAGCTGGACGTGCCTGGAACACCTCCCTAGGGAGGCGCCCAGGGTTCATCCTTACCAGATGATCCTGAACCACCTCAACTGGCTCCTTTCAACGCAAAGGAGCAGCGGCTCTACTCCGAGTTCCTCACGGATGCTGAACTTCTCCCCCTCTCTCTAAGGGAGACACCAGACCCCCTCCTGAGGAAACACATTTCACACGCTTGGACCTGGACCTGGTTCTTTGGGTCCTGACCTGGACCTGGTTCTTTGGGTCCTGACCTGGACCTGGTTCTTTGGGTCCTGACCTGGACCTGGTTCTTTGGGTCCTGACCTGGACCTGGTTCTTTGGGTCCTGACCCAGCTTTCAGGACCACAGGTGAGGGTAGGAACCAGGACTGAGGGTAGATCCAGAGCTTTGTCTTCCTCAGCTCTCTTTTCGTCACAACGGTGCGGTAGAGCGACTGCAGCTCCGCCCCCGCTGCTCCGATTCTCCGGCCAAACTCACGCTCCATCGTCCCCTCACTCGTAAACAAGATCCCGAGGTCCTTGAACTCCTTCACTTGTTTATAATCATAATTAAAAATGTCTTAACGCTCCTCATTCTGCTGAGTGACCCTTTAATGACGCTCCGCGGGACTCCTGAGGGTCCTCAGACCAGAGTTTGGACACCACTGGAGCGAAAGCAGAGTCCTGTTAGAAGCTGCAGAGATGATCCGTCTGCTGCGGTCCTCCCTGATTAAATAAGGCCGACACTCCTGAGGAGAGTGGGCAGGAGTGTAACGCCGTCTGACACACGCGCGCTCGCCACCGCCGATCGAAAGGGACAGCATTTATTTTTCCGTCTTTTTTCTCGTGGGACGGCGATTTACCAATAAATTGCTGCGAAGACACATCAAAAAGTCAAGGAGATGAGAAAAGTGAGGACAGATAGGTGGAATAACACACGGGGGAGGTTTGAAGGATCAGAGCGCCGCGACTCCCGTTTCCAGGGAGAGAAGGAAATGACATTTCAATCTCTATCAGGTCCGAGATGGAGGCGGGAGGGGGGGGCGGGAGGGGGGGCGCCGTTTCATCTGAGGGGAAGATGTGCTTTGAGAAATGGCCCCTGGGAGGAGAGAGGAGCGGCGTGGACAGCACAGGGAGATGGAGATGGAGATTGGGATAACACCAACACCGACACTGTGGGGGGAAAATGAACGGAGTGTGATGAGAGCGAGAGAGAGAGCGAGAGAGCGAGCGGCTGATATCTTCGCCGCCGGGCAGACAAACATCTACCTGCCCATCAGAAACTCTATAAAACTTTTCCTGCGATCAACTCACAGCAGCCTCATCTACCCTCCCACACACACACGCACACACGCACGCACGCACACACAGAGAACACACATTCAGGGTAGACGGTATAATGTGTGCGGACCGACCTCCCCTTAGCTCCGGGCTGATGAAAGCATCTCACTCAGGTGCATGGTCCACACCACAGCTGTTAACAACAATAATGATAGCCTGCAATTTCTCATTTGTCCAGCTCATCGTTATCCTCGGACCAGTCCCAACCTGGTCCTGGTCCAGTCCCAACCTGGTCCTGGTCCTGGTCCTGGTCCAGTCCCAGCCTGGTCCTGGTCCTGGTGCTGGACCTTGTCCTGGACCTGGTCCTAGTCCTGACGTTTTAGTGCCGTACGCTCATTAGGAGCGTTTTAATATTATAAAAGAAAAGAGTTAAAATGCCAGAAAGGAAAGAATTGATGTACTTTTTAAGTAACATGAACTCACGACAGGGGGGGGGGGGGGGGGGAATGCTGAGCCAGTTAAGCTAATCGGTGTTAGCGTGTTTTTGAAATGAACTGGTGAAATCCTCCTGAATCTGAATCCACTCCAAGCAACTTAAACAACGGCTGATTAACAAAGTAAACTCATACAAACATACATACTGTACATGACAGCTCACATGCATCATGTTCATTGAGATACATGTCGGGGAACGCCAACACGTGTGTGCCGGCACTTTACGACACACACGAGAGCGCACATGCGTTGAGTGTTAAGATTCATTTGTCTCCATGTTCGTTGCGTGTGTGTGAGGGCGTATAACTGGGAGGTCTTCATTAAGTATGCGTACGTTTATATTGGAGATATATGGATAGAGTGTGCAGGTGGGGGTGATACCGAGCGTGTGTGTGTGTGTGTGTGTGTGTGTGTGTGTGTGTGTGTGTGTGTTAGAGAGAGCTATGGGCTTGTGTTCTGCTAATGGCAATTATATAACACAGGGGGACTCATAACTCAGAGTGAGAAGCCAGGTGATTAAATCTTCATCACTGCAGCAACTGCCGTGTGTGTGTGTGTGTGTGTGTGTGTGTGTGTGTGTGTGTGTGTGTGTGTGTGTGTGTGTGTGTGTCTGTGTGTCTGTGTGTGCCCTTACAACCTCACCCACAGTACCTGCAAGCTGCTAAATCATCTAAATTGTTATGTATGCATGTACAACTGAGTATAAATAAATAAATTCACAGGCGAGTTGATGCTAATGCGTTAATGCGTAATGTCGGTGGTTCTGCGCCCGGGGGTCGCCGGGTAATTTTCTGGAGTGGAAAAAATAAAATATTACAAATAAAATAACATTTATTTTCAATATTACGAAGCCTGTAGCAGTGATTTTAATGAGTGTGTTTGTGGGAGTCAAACTGTGCGTGCTATGAGCTTCTGATTGGACACACACACACACACACACACACACACACACACACACACACACACACACACACACACACACACACACACACACACACACACACACACACACACACACACACACACACACACACACACACACACACACACACACACACACACACACACACACACACACACACACACACACACACACACACACACGAACACTTTGATTTTGGTGGTTCTGTGCCCCCGTATGGTGCTTAACCACGCAGCCAAAGCCCGTTTTGCTGCCGTTTCCTTCCTGTCGTTCTGTATTTTCAGCCATAAAAGGGAAAGGCAGGACACCGGGACGTGTTCTGTGTGTGTGTGTGTGTGTGTGTGTGTGTGTGTGTGTGTGTGTTAGTACCTTTACCTGTAATAAAACAGGAGAGAGTGTGTTTGCTGAGGCGGTGTTGCTTGTTGCTAACAAAGAAATCGATCTGAGGAGCGACTCACCTGAGTGGAGCGCTCAGCCACTCGATGCACACAAGCTCTCACTTAAACGTCTGTGATCGCACGCACACACGTGGATCTCACTGTCAGTGTTGTTCTAACACATGTCAGTGGATCCGTCCTTCCCCCACAGCTGTCACATGAACTCAGTCACCCTTTCATCACTTTTCAATGCATGCTAATTCACTCTGTAACACCAGGCCTTACACAGAAGTGGATGTTGTTGATGTTGTTCAGACAGTCTTGTGCAATAAGAGGGACAATAGCACTGGAGGGTCAAAGCATCGTTCTCACTTCACAAAGTAAAGCGTTAGCAAAGCAGTGCGGTCACGGCGAGCTGTCAAACTCATGCAAACGCAGTCACATGGCTGTGGTAAACAACTTAATGAGTTAGCTAGCTAGCTACCCCTTTAGCTAACTTTAACTTGTAATAGGTGAATGTTTAAACAGTTTTTCTCCGTCCTTTTAGCTAACTATTTAAACTGTTTGCCCATTAGTTTTGGCTAACCTTTAGCTAACTATCTCAACTGTTTATCCATTGGTTTTGCTAACTTTAAGCTAACTATTTCAACTGTTTGTCCATTAGTTTTGGCTAACCTTTAGCTAACTATCTCAACTGTTTATCCATTGGTTTTGCTAACTTTAAGCTAACTATTTCAACTGTTTGTCCATTAGTTTTGGCTAACTTTAAGCTAAACATTTCAACGGTGTATCACTTTACTGTTTTTCTAATAATTTAAATGATCTAACTATTAAACAGTTACAAAATGCCTTAGGCTACTTTAGCTCAATTAACTTCATAACACGTCTACTCTTAGCAAAGTATTTAGAAAAGTATTTCAAGCATTTATTTGAACCATTCATCTGTTCATGTTGTGTCTTCAAGTACCCGGGTTTCCTCCAGAGAAGTTGACAAAACAGCCATCTTCTAAACTAGCTACCCCTTTAGCTAACTTTAACTTGTAATAGTCAAATCTTTAAACCGTTTCTTTCCGTCCTTTTAGCTAACTATCTCAACTGTTTATCCATTAGTTTTGCTAATTTTTAGCTAAACTGTGTATTACTTTACTGTTTTTCTAATACTTTAAGTTAGCTAACTATTTAAACAGTTACAAAACAGCCATCTTCTAAACAATGGTGGCACGGTGGGGTGGTGGTTAGCACTGTCCCGGCGACAGTGCTAACCACCACACCACCGTGTGGTTTGAATCCCGGCTGGGGCCCTTCTGTGTGGAGTTTGCATGTTGTCCCCGTGTCTGCGTGGGTTTTCTCCGGGTTCTCCGGTTTCCTCCCACAGTCCAAAGACGTGCAGGTGTTGGGTTCATTGATGACTCTAAATCACCCGTAGGTGTGAATGGTTGTCTGTCTCTGTTCGTCTCTATGTGTCCTGTGATAGACTGGCGTCCTGTCCAGGGTGGACCCCGCCTCACGCCCGATGTCAGCTGGGATCGGCTTCAGCCCCCCCCTGCTGAAGATGAGTGAGTGTATTATCAAACTCCAACAGGGGAGGCAGTGAAACGCAGCCATAACATGCATATCGTTGAATGTTATGGCTGCTCCTCTGTATTGATTAATCTACTGTAAGATGGCGCCCACGTACGTTTAAAGGGAGGCATCTGAAAACTCTTCAGGGAGTTAATTAAAACCTCCTCCATCCTCTTAAATATTGATTGGTTTCCCGGTGAGTGACGAGTGTCCTCAGTCCTCGGCGGGGGCGCTGTTAATCAAGGTTAACGCGACATGGTTTAACAACTCTTTTTGCAATAATGGGAAAAATTAATGAAGTGAGAACTGCTGTTGTATAAATGATGACTGTCTTTGTTCACAAGAGGAGGACGGTCAACGTGCCTGTTCGACAGCTACATCCCCCACGAGGCTCTGACGCCGCCACACGGCACATGGTGTTGCATGCTAACAAAATAAAAGGACACGGTTTCCGTTTCCACTGCACAGCTGTTGATATTTATCATCTTCGTTGGAGGCGAGTGGACTTCAACGCTCAACTCTACTGTTTACACGTCTGTCTCACACGTTAGAGTGCGTTATCTGACAGTGTGGCCATCGTTTCAAGGTCATAGGGGCGAAACAACACGTCCATCTGATCCATATATTCATTAAATCTTTTAGCTGCGCCTTTATTTTGAAATTCCCACGTTATATTTGTAATTTGGAGTCAAAAGAACGGATGGTTTTCCATTTAAATGTCTGGATTTATAGTTGATTGCGTAGCAGTTGCGAATAACTTACACACGTGTAGCTCAGTAAAGTTACACGCTAACCTTCCTGAACGTAGCTTCCTGTCGTGCGTTCTCCCTGTCCACCAAAGTGGCGGCAACCTGAAGGTTTTACACGCCACCGCTAACAATTTACACGCATTTGGTGGAGCATCTTTAACTGTTCTTGTCTTATATCAGGAAACCGTATTAAACGTAATTTACCAGAATGTGTTGTCCTCATATACGACACGTATGCTCGGTATATACTGCCTTTCTCATTAAAGTCATAATCATCATTCATCTTCAACTGCTTGTCCCTGTCGGGGTCGCGGGGGCTGGAGAGACCGGAGAGAACCCACGCAGACACGGGGGAGAACATGCAAAATACGATTCGAACCAGGAACCCTCTCTCTGTGAGGCGACAGTGCTGACCACCACACCACCGTCATAATGACTGTATCATTCATTCATCTTCAGCCTCTTGTCCCTGTCGGGGTCACGGGGGGCTGGAGCCGATCCCAGCTGACATCGGGCGTGAGGCGGGGTCCACCCTGGACAGGACGCCAGTCTATCACAGGACACATAGAGACGAACAGAGACAGACAACCATTCACACCTACGGGTGATTTAGAGTCATCAATGAACCGAACACCTGCACGTCTTTGGACTGTGGGAGGAGTCATTGATGACTCTAAATCACCCGTAGGTGTGAATGGTTGTCTGTCTCTGTTTGTCTCTATGTGTCCTGTGATAGACTGGCGTCCTGTCCAGGGTGGACCCCGCCTCACGCCCGATGTCAGCTGGGATCGGCTCCAGCCCCCCCACGACCCCGACAGGGACAAGAGGAGGAAGATGAATGAATCTTATTCTTGCTTTCGCTGTGAGGCATCAGTGCAGAGCACCGTCATGATAACTGCACGCTGAAACAAAAGGAAATCCTTCTCCTACAGAAAAAAGGCCGTGTGTATACATCATCATCATGTCCCTGTGTGGACCACGAATGGAGCGTGGACTGGTGTCTGGAGATGTGCCAGTTCATCTCCTGGGCACTGCCGAGTTGAGCAAGGCACCAAACCCCCAACTGCTCGGGTGCTGACCTGTTGGCAGCCCCCTCGCTCTGACAGCTCTCCATTAATTGCATGTATACAGGTCCTGTGTGTGTGTGTGTGTGTGTGTGTGTGTGTGTGTGTGTGTGTGTGTGTGTGTGTGTGTGTGTGTGTAACCTGTATAATAATAACTTCTAAGGTCGGACACATGAAGTCTCAGCCTCTGCGCCGTCTCTTTCCAGTTGACGTGTCAAAGTGAAACGCTGTGAACTCACCCTCTTCACGTCTTTGCCGAAGGTCTCGCTGAAGCTGGAGCCGAGGATCTCGAACTGGACGTGAGAGTTGGCGCCGCTGTCCTTAAAATCCATGGTTCCTGTCAGACCTGTGATGTTGCCCTGAGGGGGGGGCAGAGGCACTCATGAACCACCGTATCTGCACACGTTCACTCTCCCTCTGCTCAAACTGTGAACCAGGGACGTCAAAGTCAAACACATCAGAGGGACAAAGAGACTAATGTGCTCCGAGCCGAGGGCCGGACGGGTTCAATATAATATTAATAATATTATTAAAACAGATTAAAATGATGCATTTAACCTGTTGAACCAAGGCCTGACACAGTGCACCGTGTTTTATTTAATGATTAAATGAATAATGTGAAAGTTGACATCTGCCCTGAATGCTGATGAACTTGCGGCGCTGCAGTGAGTTCGCGGGCTACCGTTGCATTGTGGGTAATGTAGTTTTGGTGCGTGAAAAACACCAGCAGGCGGCTGTGGCGTGCGGGACGGTTCAATACTAATCAAATATCATCCCGTTGGCCTTGACTTTGACACCCATGCGTGACTCTGATTATGACAAAGACAAACTCCAGAGTCTCTGACCTCTGACCTCTTCCTTTGATTTGACTCGTTTCATCAGGACCACGGGAATCGAACTCTAACGCTCATGGCTCAATTAAGTGCGTTGACGTGAGCGTTAGGGTTCGATTCCCGCTCACTTTCCTGAACTTTAACAGTTTAATTTTTGTCGCTAAACTCGACCAAACTTTCACAGCAAGACGCCAGAAAAACCCTTTGACTGTGGTGATAAAGTTCATTAAGATCCAAAGAGCAGGTTTAGTGTTCGCATACGAGAAGCGTGACATTTAATAACATTTGACTTTATAATAAAACTTTATTTATTACGTAGAGGGAAACCGCTCTACGCTGGTCGTTAAGCCTGGGACAGTTGGGCCCAGCTGCAGGACGCTCATTTGGAGCCGGTGCAGTAAACTTTAACGGTCATGCAGATAAAATATTTTTAATTCAATATAAAGAAGTGACGCAGGGAGAGAAGCAGAGACACACAGGAGGAGCGACGAAGTTTAGTCACTAAAGGAGACGGTTAAGTTTAGACACTAAAGGAGACGGTTAAGTTTAGTCTCTAAAGGAGACGGTTAAGTTTAGTCACTAAAGGAGACGGTTAAGTTTAGTCTCTAAAGGTGACGGTTAAGTTTAGTCTCTAAAGGAGACGGTTAAGTTTAATCGACTAAAGGAGACGGTTAACTTCAGTCTCTAAAGGAGACGGTTAAGTTTAGTCACTAAAGGAGACGGTTAAGTTAAGTCAACTAAAGGAGACGGTTAAGTTTAGTCACTAAAGGAGACGGTAAAGTTTAGACACTAAAGGAGACGGTTAAGTTTAGTCTCTAAAGGAGACGGTTAAGTTTAGTCTCTAAAGGTGACGGTTAAGCTTAGTCTCTAAAGGTGACGGTTAAGTTTAGTCTCTAAAGGAGACGGTTAAGTTTAGTCTCTAAAGGAGACGGTTAAGTTTAGTCACTAAAGGAGACGGTTAAGTTTAGTCTCTAAAGGTGACGGTTAAGCTTAGTCTCTAAAGGAGACGGTTAAGTTTAGTCTCTAAAGGTGACGGTTAAGTTTAGACACTAAAGGAGACGGTTAAGTTTAGTCTCTAAAGGAGACGGTTAAGCTTAGTCTCTAAAGGTGACGGTTAAGTTTAGTCACTAAAGGAGACGGTTAAGTTTAGTCTCTAAAGGAGACGGTTAAGTTTAGTCTCTAAAGGAGACGGTTAAGTTTAGTCACTAAAGGAGACGGTTAAGTTCGGTCTCTAAAGGTGACGGTTAAGTTTAGTCTAAAGGTGACGGTTAAGTTTAGTCTCTAAAGGAGACGGTTTAGTTTAGTCTAAAGGAGACGGTTAAGTTTAGTCTCTAAAGGAGACGGTTAAGTTCAGTCACTAAAGGTGACGGTTAAGTTTAGACTCTAAAGGAGACGGTTAAGTTTAGTCTCTAAAGGAGACGGTTAAGTTTAGTCTCTAAAGGAGACGGTTAAGTTTAGTCACTAAAGGAGACGGTTAAGTTCAGTCTCTAAAGGTGACGGTTAAGTTTAGTCTAAAGGTGACGGTTAAGTTTAGTCTCTAAAGGAGACGGTTAAGTTTAGTCTAAAGGAGACGGTTAAGTTTAGTCTCTAAAGGAGACGGTTAAGTTTAGTCTCTAAAGGAGACGGTTAAGTTTAGTCTCTAAAGGAGACGGTTAAGTTTAGTCACTAAAGGAGACGGTTAAGTTCAGTCTCTAAAGGTGACGGTTAAGTTTAGTCTAAAGGTGACGGTTAAGTTTAGTCTCTAAAGGAGACGGTTAAGTTTAGTCTAAAGGAGACGGTTAAGTTTAGTCTCTAAAGGAGACGGTTAAGTTTAGTCTCTAAAGGAGACGGTTAAGTTTAGTCACTAAAGGAGACGGTTAAGTTCAGTCTCTAAAGGTGACGGTTAAGTTTAGTCACTAAAGGAGACGGTTAAGTTTAGTCTCTAAAGGAGACGGTTAAGTTTAGTCACTAAAGGAGACGGTTAAGTTCAGTCTCTAAAGGTGACGGTTAAGTTCAGTCTCTAAAGGTGACGGTTAAGTTTAGTCTAAAGGTGACGGTTAAGTTTAGTCTCTAAAGGAGACGGTTAAGTTTAGTCACTAAAGGAGACGGTTAAGTTTAGTCACTAAAGGAGACGGTTAAGCTTAGTCTCTAAAGGAGACGGTTAAGTTTAGACTCTAAAGGAGACGGTTAAGTTTAGTCACTAAAGGAGACGGTTAAGTTCAGTCTCTAAAGGTGACGGTTAAGTTCAGTCTCTAAAGGTGACGGTTAAGTTTAGTCTAAAGGTGACGGTTAAGTTTAGTCTCTAAAGGAGACGGTTAAGTTTAGTCTAAAGGAGATGGTTAAGTTTAGTCTCTAAGGAGACGGTTAAGTTTAGTGTCTAAAGGAGACGGTTAAGTTTAGTCACTAAAGGAGACGGTTAAGTTCAGTCTCTAAAGGTGACGGTTAAGTTTAGTCACTAAAGGAGATGGTTAAGTTTAGTCTCTAAAGGAGACGGTTAAGTTTAGTCACTAAAGGAGACGGTTAAGTTCAGTCTCTAAAGGTGACGGTTAAGTTCAGTCTCTAAAGGTGACGGTTAAGTTTAGTCTAAAGGTGACAGTTAAGTTTAGTCTCTAAAGGAGACGGTTAAGTTTAGTCTAAAGGAGACGGTTAAGTTTAGTCTCTAAAGGAGACGGTTAAGTTTAGTCTCTAAAGGAGACGGTTAAGTTTAGTCTCTAAAGGAGACGGTTAAGTTCAGTCTCTAAAGGTGACGGTTAAGTTTAGTCTAAAGGTGACGGTTAAGTTTAGTCTCTAAAGGAGACGGTTAAGTTTAGTCTAAAGGAGACGGTTAAGTTTAGTCTCTAAAGGAGACGGTTAAGTTTAGTCACTAAAGGAGACGGTTAAGTTTAGTCTAAAGGAGACGGTTAAGTTTAGTCTCTAAAGGAGACGGTTAAGTTTAGTCACTAAAGGAGACGGTTAAGTTCAGTCTCTAAAGGTGACGGTTAAGTTTAGTCTCTAAAGGAGACGGTTAAGTTTAGTCTCTAAAGGTGACGGTTAAGTTTAGTCTCTAAAGGAGACGGTTAAGTGACAGTTAAGTTTAGTCTCTAAAGGAGACGGTTTAGTGAAGGTTAAGTGTAGTCTCTAAAGGAGACGGTTAAGTTTAGTCTCTAACTTGGTTCAGATCAGATAAAGGTGGTTTGTCTCAGTTCTTCCAGGACTTGAACCCCGGTCCTCCAGGTCAGAGTCCTGTGTTTTGGACCCGTCTTCACCCTGATTTCCTTCTTTATTCCAGAAGTATGAATATAATATATATATAATAAATACAGTATACATGTGTGATGTTGATCGCACACAGATTGCGGTGCATCACGTTTCATAGTGAGGTAAGAAACTTGAACGGGAACGAACGAATGTGTCATCACAGCACCGACGGAGTTTTGCCTCTCGTGACCTTTGGAACCGACTCCCTCAGAAACCACCGGTCCAAAAAGACCAAATACGGACAAAATTCACCATTAGCTCATTAATTCATGCTCAGATGCGTCTGCTCTCTGCTGCCTTGTCCATCAGCCGCCTCCTCGGGCTCTTTGTGGAACTCAGAGATTTACGACGTGTCATGAAATGTCACAGAAGGAGCCGAATGCAGCGCGTGACTGCGGTGCCGTTCCTCTGAAAGGCCATGAATGAAATGTAGCTCCGCGGCTTCGATCAGTCCGTGCGGGATGTAAAGCAAGACTGAAGACAGCCGTCACCGCGGGCCTGCGAGCCTAAGTGTCCGTCCGTCACCTGCAAAGGTCGCAGTCATCGTCACCTGGAGGGGAATAATGTTTGATCATGTTTGTTTGTGTTTGCTACAAAGTCAGCCGAGCCTCCACTCCTCCGTCTGTCTCACAGCAATAAAGAATAAATCACTTTACTTGTGACTCTTTGTGAAACAGAGCAGTGTTGACTGCACTCAGGTCTGTCAGGACGTCTAACGCTGATGGAAGAGCGCGTTGGAGAAGAGATAATCACGCGGACGGCAGTGAAACAGGAAGTTATAACGCGACAGCAGAATAAAACGGGTGAATCACTAACGCGGAGTTAAGCAACAGAAAGGTTAACAGAGCGTTCCTTCATCCTCCTACGCTGTCACACCACTTTAGCATACAACGTATACGTTATGCAACTATTGGTCATGAAAGAACCAGGTCCAGAAGTTCAGCATCCGTGAGGAACTCGGAGTAGAGCCGCTGCTCCTTTGTGTTGAAAGGAGCCAGTTGAGGTGGTTCAGGATCATCTGGTAAGGATGAACCCTGGGCGCCTCCCTAGGGAGGTGTTCCAGGCACGTCCAGCTGGGAGGAGGCCTCGGGGAAGACCCAGGACCAGGTGGAGAGATTAGATCTCCACACTGGCCTGGGAACGCCTCAGGATCCCCCAGTTAGAGCTGGTTAATGTGGCCCGGGAAAGGGAAGTTTGGGGTCCCCTGCTGGAGCTGCTGCCCCTGAGACCTGATCCAGGATCAGAGGCTGGAGCTGCTGCCCCTGAGACCTGATCCAGGATCAGAGGCTGGAGCTGCTGCCCCTGAGACCTGATCCAGGATCAGAGGCTGAAGATGAGATGAGATAAAACTATTGATGGAGTTTTTTACCTTCACTTTTAGATCCAAGCACGTGCTGAAAAGTTTTTATTCATCGTTGACCCAAACCTGAAGCTCGTGGTGACAGAATTGGACCGTTAGCTAACCTAAACCAAACGGATTCCCACTGAACCATGATTTAAACCGAATCAAAATGTTTGACTCCTAAAACGGACCATTGGTTTAAATGAACTGAACTGTTCTACCTGCTAAACTCAACGGAACATTAACCACAATAAAACTGTGAAAGCTGTTACACAGAACCGTTGCTAACCAATGCTAACTTGAACTGAAAACAGATCCATTAGGGAGTGTACCTATGATCCGCGCTTTGTATGTGACCAGGAAACATAGGACCCTTTCTTTAAAAAAAGGGTGCTATTTAAGTCTGTTGTTTTTTCCACAATCAGCGCCAAAATCCCCGGAAAATAAGCCTATGTAGACCCTAACCCTGACCCTCACCGTGACCTCTGACCCGAACAAAATGCTGAATGAAATCAGTGAAGGCGGCGCTTATGTCACCGAGAAACATCGGAAAACATGTTCCCTTAGCAGGAAACATAAGGATGACCCTTCCATTAGCTAGCATGAATCAAACGGTTACCCGTTAGCTAGCATGAATCAAACGGTTACCTGTTAGCTAGCATGAATCAAACAGTTACCCGTTAGCTAGCATGAATCAAACGGTTACCTGTTAGCTAGTATGAATCAAACGGTTACCCGTTAGCTAGCATGAATCAAATGGTTACCTGTTAGCTAGCATGAATCAAACGGTTACCTGTTAGCTAGCATGAATCAAACAGTAACCCGTTAGCTAGCATGAATCAAACGGTTACCCGTTAGCTAGCATGAATCAAACGGTTACCCGTTAGCCAACATGAACCAAACGGTTACCCGTTAGCCAACATGAACCAAACGGTTACCCGTTAGCCAACATGAACCAAACGGTTACCTGTTAGCTAGCATGAATCAGACAGTAACCCGTTAGCTAGCATGAACCAAACAGTTCTGGCTGTTGTCAGTTGTCCGGCATCTGTCGTTGAGCCATATTTTAAGAAGGTGACGAAACAGAACGAACGAAAGTAGAATAGAAGTTAAGAAAGTTTAAAAATACTTCTTCTTTTACTTCTGATTAATTTCCGCGTGTTCAGCGACATCCATCAGTAGCTGGCGGCTCGCAGTGACGCCACACAGAGCGGTGGAAATCACACGTGCTTTGCATCGTGAGTGTGAAGCAGCAGCACTTGTGATGCGGTGCAGCTTCCTCGGGACATTAAGGCGGCCGACGCAGAACACATTCATATAAACAGGCGGATGTTCATCTCGCACATCAGAGGGAAAGTGCTCCGCTCCGTCCATTTCTCACTCTGTCTGCCGTCCTCTCACAAAGTCATTTTCCATCTCATCAGGAACGTAGTCAGGGAGACGGCGGCGCCCGGAAATGTTGTTTTAAAGTTCAGGAAAACATTCAGGACATTTTGCTCCTTTTACAAATGTGTTGTGCAGAAGATTGAGTCTGCGTTTGACAGTCTGACACAATCTCAGAGGAAGAACTCATTCTCCTTTCACACACACACAACTACGGAGAGTGATGTGCTGTCGTTCATGTGTTATCCGCGTACGCGTCACTGCTGAGTAGCATCAGATGGACCTAAACACAGAACCTCCACCTGGAGTCGGGGTGTTTGGTCCTGGAGGATTTTAATGATGGGGTCAAATATTATATATATATATATATAATATTATAATACATATATCCCTGTCGGGGGGGCTGGAGTCGATCCCACCTTATAGGGCGTGAGGCGGGGTCCACCCTGCACCTACGGGTGATTTAGAGTCATCAATGAACCGAACACCTGCACGTCTTTGGACTGTGGGAGGAAACCGGAGAACCCGGAGAAAACCCACGCAGACACGGGGACAACATGCAAACTCCACACAGAAGGGCCCCAGCAGGGATTCGAACCAGGAACCCTCTCGCTGTGAGGCGACTGTTCTAACCACTACCCCACCGTGTCGCCCATATTAAGCTTATTTACTAATATAATTTTTTTCTAAATTTGAACATGTTATATTTGCTATGTTGTCATGTTTGTAAACTGCTGTGCATGTTTTGTAGTTTGCCCTGGCTGTAACTTTGTAATTTTAATCTAATTTTTCTATATTCTGTTTTTAGGGCAACTCTAACGTCTGTCTGCGGACGACAGATGAAAAATAGCCTCTTTTACAGTAATGTTATTAATGTGCACCGTCCCTGTTTTTACTTTAAACAGATTGAACGGCAGCCACCGAATGACACCATCGAGACATTCAGATTTATAATATTTCATATTGAAACGTTACTTTTGAACGTTGCGGGTTGCCAGGTTTGTCTGTTGTTGCTACAGAAACAAGAATCATGTTGAGTTGAGAGCTGATGGACTGGCTAACGTTAAATACTGTTGTAAAGTCATTGATTGGTCCAAATGAGTGGTTCCCCTGTTTGATTCCTCACTGACGTGGAGCTGATCGCTGACACACTCTGCAACCAAACCTGATGGAATTATATTTTGTTGTTGGGGCTACGATCTTGAGACACTAGATGGAGCTGTTCTGCTCATTCTACAGATTCAACCTTTAACTGCACCTACATTATAATATGAACGTATGCAGCTTGTTGTGGAGCTCTGCCTCCTCAATGCATGCAGCTTTAACCAAAATATAAAAGAGAACAGAGACGAGTACCCTGAGGAACCCCACGAGTAATAATGAACAACACCAACGTTTGCTAACATGAACCAGATGAACTTACACTAAAGAATGAAACATTTGTACATGTTTGGGTCTTTTATGTCATGTTTTTAAATGATTATGTTTAACGAAAAGTCTCCAAATGAATCAAAACATAAAGTGACTGAGAACGTATTAATTCAGTTTCCTGTGGTTCCTGGTTGCTCACACCTTTAAAAGTGTTAGTGTTGAGCATCGGTACAGACGTCGTGCGTTACCTGCTCTCTCATTTACACGAGTGCATTAAACAGGAGAGAGATCACTAACGAGGCCGAGGTCGTTACCGTGAGAAGTCAGAGAAACAAAGTGATGCTTCTTTAACGCAGCAGAGCTCTTTATGCTCCGAGGGACTCATCAGAAGAGGCGGCTTTCACCAATTAGAGCGTGAGAACGAGGCTACAGGTTGTTTGATGCAATTTAGATCCACATCAGGGTCCGGGACGAACGCGTTTCATGTCTCAGCCGCAGCGTTTCACGTCTGATTTCACTCCTGTTGTTTATTCTTTGAGTGGAGATTGCGATAAATGTAATCATGCTTCGATGATGTCCGCACGCTCTCCTCCGTCTTCAAAGGTTTCTTTAATTTAATCTTCAACAGAAACACATTCTCCGTATCATTTTAAGCCTTTTTGAGTCCGACTGATGCTGCAGAGCAGATCAGGGACGTTGTGTAAGATTTAAAAGAGTTCACCAGCCTCCAGGAGATCATTAAAAGACTCCGACACAGAGTTTAAGGATCTGTGGCCAGATTTTAGCTTATTTTCAAACAGGTCTTAACTAAATTACATCTTTTTCACAAATACAAATATCCTTTATGCATCATGAGACTAACGGGAAACAGCTCTGGCCCTGAACGCATCATGAGACATAAGTGTTATGGCCCTGAACGCATCATGAGACTAAAGGGAAACAGTTCTGGCCCTGAACGCATCATGAGACTAAAGGAAACAGTTCTGGCCCTGAACGCAACATGAGACTAAAGGAAACAGTTCTGGCCCTGAATGCATCATGGGCCCTGAACGCATCATGAGCCTAACGGGAAACTGTTCTGGCCCTGAACGCACCATGGGCCCTGAAAGCATCATGAGACTAAAGGAAAACAGTTCTGGCCCTGAATGCATCATGGGCCCTGAACGCATCATGAGACTAAAGGAAACTGTTCTGGCCCTGAACGAATCATGAGACTAAAGGAAACTGTTCTGGCCCTGAACGCATCATGAGACTAAAGGAAACTGTTCTGGCCCTGAACGCATCATGAAACTAAAGGAAACTGTTCTGGCCCTGAACGCACCATGAGACTAAAGTGTTTTGGCCCTGAACGCATCATGAGACTAAAGGAAACTGTTTTGGCCCTGAACGCATCATGAGACTAAAGCACACCTCAGGCCCTGAACGCATCATGAGACTTAAGGAAACTGTTCTGGCCCTGAACGCATCATGAGACTAAAGCACACCTCAGGCCCTGAACGCATCATGATCGTGGCGTGCTGACAGGAGGCCTGCCTACCTTCTGGATGGTCTCCAACATGGACCAGCCCCCGTTCCAGGGCTTGGTGGACTTCCTGATGCAGTTGAGGCTCGCCATGCTGTGCCACTTCCTGTCCTCCAACTTCCTGTAGAAGGCGTTGGCCAGCATCAGCACGCTGTCGTACAGGTAGAGGTTGGACACCTGCGGAGAGGAGGAGGCGTTCTGTTAGTGCCCGCTGTGTGAGGCCTGTTTTAGGAACCCCGTAGACCACCACGTAGACCACCCCGTAGACCACCACGTAGACCGCCCCGTAGACCACCACGTAGACCGCCCCGTAGACCACCACGTAGACCGCCCCGTAGACCGCCACGTAGAGCGCCCCGTAGACCACCCCCTAGACCACCTAAAATCTAACACACACACACACGTCAAAGTAGACACACACACACACACGTCAAAGTACACACACACACACACACGTCAAAGTACACACACACACACACACACACACACACACACACATATGTCAAAGTAGACACACACACGTCAAAGTAGACACACACACACACACACACACACGTCAAAGTAGACACACACGTCAAAGTAGACACACACACACATACACACACACACGTCAAAGTAGACACAAAAAAACACACACACGTCAAAGTAGACACACACACACACACACACGCACGTCAAAGTACACACACACACACACACACACACACACACACACACACACACACACACACACACACACACACACACACACACACACACACACACACACACACACACACACCTCCAGGTTCTGCAGGTATCCCTCCTGAGGGTCACACAGCAGGGAGGAGATGCGGTGGTTGTGTCTCATGCAGCGGGTGCTGCTGTCCCTCCACATGGGGAAGATCTGCCGGATCACCGTCATGCGCCCCAGTGCATTGTGGGTAAGCTCCAGGATCTCGGCGTCGCTGATTTCCTGCAGTGGCGAGGAGGCGGGACAAAGGGAAGAGACGTTAGTGCCACGTGTTCTCATCAGCAGCTTCTGTACGTAAACATAAATACATTACTATCAATGAAAATAAATATAAAAGTGAACAAAAACAAGTTAAAAACACAAATAATAATTATAATATTTACTTTATATTCCATTTAAATATTAAATAAAATTTAAAATAAGTTAAAAAGATTAAATACATTTTAAAAAGTAAATAATAATAATAATAAATAAGGAAACTTTAATAGAAAAACAAAGAAATCAGGAGACATTTTTTAATATAAACAGAAATCTCCCAAAAAAAAATGTAAATTGAATTTAATTATTTTTGTTATATTTAATTGCATCATTTATTTATCAATTAATTATTAAAAATATTTTTAATTTTATCAGCTTTCATCTTTTGTATCGGAGACTTGACTCAGTTTATTTACGTGACGTAAAAATAAATCAATAAAACTTTATATTTTTCTTTTTTTTTTACAAATAAATTATCACAGATAATGAACATGCTGTATTTATTTTTCTTTTTATTTATTTATCTGTATTTATTTATAAAATATAACATTTTAAATAAAGAAAGAAATAATTACATATAAATAATAAAAGAAAAAATAATAATAATAAATGAGGAACATTACATAGAAAAATACATCAACAGGAGAAAAAAATAAAAATACTATTTCTGTCATATCTTATTTATTAATTAATTCCTGCTTTTACTTTTTTACATTATATTTGTTATGTTTAATATTTAATATATTTATTTTAGTAATTATTAATATATATATATATATTATTTTGTTCATAAACTTAAACATAAAGTTATAAAGTTTCTCTCTTCCACCAGATCAGTGAGGAGCCGGGATCGAACCGTGGTCACGCACACAAACAGCCGTGTCAGCGTCAGACGGGCTGCAGGATCCACCAGATCAGTGAGGAGCAGGGATCGAACCGTGGTCACGCACAAAAACAGCCGTGTCAGCGTCAGACGGGCTGCAGGATCCACCAGATCAGTGAGGAGCCCGGATCGAACCGTGGTCACGCACAGAAACAGCCGTGTCAGCGTCAGACGGGCTGCAGGATCCACCAGATCAGTGAGGAGCCGGGATCGAACCGTGGTCAGACGGGTTGCAGGACTCACGGAGGCCATTAAAAGTCTCTTAATTGCTGTGTCGCTGACGGAGCTCGTTACTTCCTGTGAGGTGTAATTATAGATAACCCCAAAAACACACCAACACCCTGAGACTCATATCAGCTTCATTCTGTTTCATAATAATTAAAGTGCACGACTGAACGGAGCGTCCCGTCTAATGAGTGCGTCCGCCGTCTCTCAGTCCGCTCCTGTTTTATTAAAACTGCGTCCAATTAAAAGTGAACCTGGAATCAAACGTCTCGAGGCTCCGCTGCTCGTTTGTGTCAGACTTCTGAAAACGTGTCACCCTGTCAGGTTAAAGGGATTCAAACAGACGGACTGCAGGTCCTGTAATTGCAGCCGAGACGTTAGGAGCCTGTCCGTCCGCGTTCACTTCCTCCGCAAAGGGAAACATGAGCTTCAGGGCGCACTCACACTGTCCTTCTGCACCGCGCCAAAACAGGTTTAACAGGTAAAGTCTGGTTCCTTTGACCAGTGTGAGTGCAACCGTACCACGTCTAGGAGCGGCACGCTTGCCGTCCACGGCCCGTTTGGGAGAGGTGGGCTTTAGTAAAGCACGTTTACACGTGTACGAGCACGAGCGTGCGCACGTGTACGAGCACGAGGCCTACGGCGGTTCTGAGGTCATTTCCTGTGCGCCTGTTGGGACGTAGAAAAAAGAAGGAGGGACCATGCGCGGACATTTCAAACAATGGCGGCGAAAGGTTCACGTTGGTGTGATGCGGAGGTGGAGTGTTTACTGCAGATTTGGTCGATGAAAAGATTCAAAAACAGTCGACAAGACGCACAAAAACTCCGAGGTCTACGGAAAGATCTGGAAACAAAGCCACGCATCGCCATGACGTCATCAATGCGTGTGACGTGTTACGGCGTGATGACGTATAGGCAGCAAGAAGCATTCTCCGAGGCCCAGGTAGTGTGAGTACAAACGGGGCTGGAGGGGGGGACAAGGACCCTAAAGCACGGGGCACGGGACGGAGGCACAGTGGGAGGGCGCCCTCAGACCTCAGCTGATGTAATTGGTTTAATGCGTTTGTCCAGGTTTAACGTTGTGAGAGGGGAAACATTTTGAACTCTCCGGTTCCCAAACTTCATCAGCCTGAGTCCCAAAAGTGTCTCTCCTGGACCCGAGCTTAAAACAACCCTGAGGTCACGTGATCGACGTCCCCTCGCCCAACGTTCAGAAGAAGAGAGAGAAAGTGAGAATGCTTCTTGCTGCCTATACGTCATCACGCCGTAACACGTCACACGCATTGATGACGTCATGGCGATGCGTGGCTTTGTTTCCAGATCTTTCCGTAGACCTCGGAGTTTTTGTGCGTCTTGTCGACTGTTTTTGAATCTTTTCATCGACCAAATCTGCAGTAAACACTCCACCTCCGCATCACACCAACGTGAACCTTTCACCGCCATTGTTTGAAATGTCCGCGCATGGTCCCTCCTTCTTTTTTCTACGTCCCAACAGGCGCACAGGAAATGACCTCAGAACCGCCGTAGGCCTCGTGCTCGTACACGTGCGCACGCTCGTGCTTGTACACGTGCAAACGTGCTTTACTAAAGCCCACCTCTCCCAAACGGGCCGTGGACGGCAAGCGTGCCTTTCCTAGACGTGGTACGGTTGCACTCACTCTGGTCAAAGGAACCAGACTTTAGCCGTGAAATGAGCTGGGGCACGGGACGGAGGCACAGTGGGAGTCAACCTGCGACACGTTCCCAAAGGACACGCTCCCAGTGGACACGCCCCCAGAGGACACGCTCCCAGTGGATACGCCCCCAGAGGACACGCCCCCAGAGGACACGCTCCCAGTGGACACGCTCTCAGTGGACACGCTCCCAGAGGACACGCCCCCAGTGGATAGCCCCCAGAGGACACGCCCCCAGAGGACACCTTCCCAGTTGACATGTTCCCAGTGGACACGCTCCCAGTGGACACAATCCGAGTGGACACGCCCCCAGAGGACACACCCCCAGAGGACACGCCCCCATCACTCTTTTGTCCGTTGACGCAGATTTTAAGGACAAACCAGGTGCGGCATCGTTCGTCTTTGCTCCTTGTGTTAATAAATGAAATGAAGTCACAGTTTGGAGTTTATTCATTCTCCGCCTGATTGTTTTGCAGACGGACTCTCAGCTGCTGGAGGAGCTCCCCCGCCCTC
Source organism: Echiichthys vipera (assembly GCF_963691815.1). Taxonomy (NCBI): domain Eukaryota; kingdom Metazoa; phylum Chordata; class Actinopteri; order Perciformes; family Trachinidae; genus Echiichthys; species Echiichthys vipera. The sequence goes on from NC_139843.1 coordinate 1,288,396, forward strand.
GTCACCTGCAGCCTAACGGCTCGTTAGCCCTTTGCTTTGGCGCTGAGCGCTGACGGGCTGAGATAAGAGAAGGGAAACAAGGCTCTGATGGACTGAGCTGTCGATGCAGACGGATGCTGTAACAGCCGCACCTGCAGCGCTGTAATGTAACCTGCTTCACAAAGCGCGTGATTTGCATTTCAAAGACAATCCTGGTGTCGTTAACGGTTAGAGTCCAGATTCATCTCGTCCACTCCAACGCGGCGCTCTCGGTAATTAGCTTTAACACATTTAAAGAAAGCAACCAGGCAACAAAGACTTCCTGATTAGAAAAGCACGTGTGTGACAAGTATGTAGAGCGCCCTTTGTTTCTGTTCTATTGTTGGTGCACACACACGCTGCTTTTCTAAAGGTCATTGAGCGCCCGTCCACAGGAGCCAGCGTTATCGGATCTTGAGGGCGCCCTCCCACTGTGCCTCCGTCCCGTGCCCCGTGCTTTAGGGTCCTTGTCCCCCCCTCCAGGCCCGTTTGTACTCACACTACCTGGGCCTCGGAGAATGCTTCTTGCTGCCTATACGTCATCACGCCGTAACACGTCACACGCATTGATGACGTCATGGCGATGCGTGGCTTTGTTTCCAGATCTTTCCGTAGACCTCGGAGTTTTTGTGCGTCTTGTCGCCCGCGCTGTGACAGGTGACAGGTACCGTAACACACACGCCCTCCACAGTCACTTCAAATCAAAGACAGGGCCGCGGAGGAGGAGGGAGACAAACAAGGTGTGCCAGGGAGGCGCCGAGGAGGACGGGGGAGACCGTGAACCTTTCGCCCCCATTGTTTGAAATGTCCGCGCATGGTCCCTCCTTCTTTTTTCTACGTCCCAACAGGCGCACAGGAAATTACCTCAGAACCGCCTTAGGCCTCGTGCTCCTACACGTGCACACGCTCGTGCTCGTACACGTGCAAACGTGCTTTACTAAAGCCCACCTCTCCCAAACGGGCCGTGGACGGCAAGCGTGCTGCTCCTAGACGCGGTACGGTTGCACTCACACTGGTCAAAGGAACCAGACTTTAGCCGTGAGATGTGCTGGGGCACGGCACGTAGGCACAGTGGGAGGACGCCTTTTGAAACCGGGTCCCAGAGTGGGAAGATTTTAAACGCCCCCCCCATGGCGTTGTGGTCTGGACTGGTGGTCTAAATGAGGAACAGTAGGATGGAGGAACCCTGGTTAATGAACAGGGGCCACGGGAACATTTAGTCAGTACAACTTCATTTAAATCGTCCGAGGTTGATAATTAGTAGCCAAGCCCGAGTTCGAGTCCGACCAATCACAAGAGTCCATCTCACGTGGGGCCACGACTGACCGGAGCTCCGCGCTTGAACGTCCGTGCCAGTGACGGTCTTTTAAAGTAGCAGTGAGTGGTGAGCACGTCTTGTTCCCTCCTAACAAACACTTCTCACAAAGACCTTTATATAAAGTGTGACTCCTTTATCGGTAACGGCTTCTCTTCCCTCGCTCCAGACGACAGAGACCTGGTGAAGACATGTTTTCTAAATGTCCCGAGCAGCTTCAGTGTCGCTCTCAGGAAGTGTGTGTGCTTCACACACTCTCGTCTAACCAGCTCCACTTCCTCTCCCCCTCTGGTTAATGACCGTCCTCATCTCTCTCTCTCATTACTGTAACTCCACACCTCTGTTCCCTCCCCTCTCCTCTCCCCTCGTTCCTCTGCCCCGTGTGAAAGCCTCTCTCCGTCCGGAGCTTTTTAATTGGCGTCAGAGGTGTCGTCTGTGTGAGCAGCAGTGGAGGGAGATGACACGGGCGCCACACACACAGCAAACACTTCACTACCTGCAGATAATGGCTGCTTTTAGACAAAACACTGTTTTAGCAACATTACAGCAGCACTTTCAACCACAAATCACAGATGAAGGCGTCAGAACTGAAAAACTGCACAATCCAACACAATCCAACACAATCCAGCACTTTCCAGCAGGACTCAGATCTTTAATGTGGAGGAATGAACAACGTGAACCAAAGGTGTAAAGCACATTTGCAAGTGTACGAGCACGAGGCCTACGGCGGTTCTGAGGTCATTTCCTGTGCGCCTGTTGGGACGTAGAAAAAAGAAGGAGGGACCATGCGCGGACATTTCAAACAATGGCGGTGAAAGGTTCACGTTGGTGTGATGCGGAGGTGGAGTGTTTACTGCAGATTTGGTCGATGAAAAGATTCAAAAACAGTCGACAAGACGCACAAAAACTCCGAGGTCTACGGAAAGATCTGGAAACAAAGCCACGCATCGCCATGACGTCATCAATGCGTGTGACGTGTTACGGTGTGATGACGTATAGGCAGCAAGAAGCATTCTCCGAGGCCCAGGTAGAGTGAGTACAAACGGGCCTGGAGGGGGGGGACAAGTCAGGCTCCGATAACGGCTGCTGCGGTGGACGGGCCCTCAATTACCTTTAGAAAACCAGCGTGTGTGTGCACCAACAATAGAACAGAAACATCTTTCCCTGACGTTAGCATGTAGCAGCTACGTGTAGCAGTGTCTGTGGCTAATGTTGAGTTACTGACCCGCACTGTCCGTTTGCTAACCGCGGATAAACCCCGCCAAAAATAATCAGAGGACAATAGAGTGTTGCCAACGGTGACGGCTCACCTGTACGCCTGATATGTTGTGAGAAATTAGCAAACAACTAGTACTTACGACTAGTTGATAGTAAAGGCAGCAGACCCCTGGTCTAGTTTCACCGCAGACGGGTTTCCAGTTGAAAGCCCGGTGCGTTTGGTACGGACACACTGAGGCAGCCCCGTACGTCAGCGCCAAACGCTGTGACACACGGCCTCGACCTTCAAACCCGACGATCTGAGGACATTTGAACTCCTTCAGCACCAACGACAAGCCTCAAAGTGTTTGACTTGATTCACACCAACGTGAACCTTTCACCGCCATTGTTTGAAATGTCCGCGCATGGTCCCTCCTTCTTTTCTCTACGTCCCAACAGGCGCACAGGAAATGACCTCAGAGCCGCCGTAGGCCTCGTGCTCGTACACGTGCGCACGCTCGTGCTCGTACACGTGCAAACGTGCTTTACTAAAGCCCACCTCTCCCAAACGGGCCGTGGACGGCAAGCGTGCCTCTCCTAGAAGTGGTACGGTTGCACTCACACTGGTCAAACGCACTAGGGCCTAGAGCCTCTTCAGCGTTGTGACACACTCACGGCTTCAGCACAGACAGAGTTCGGGGCCCTGTCGTCTGCAGCACCTTTATAATCTCTGCAGTCTGCGATAACACCTGTGTGTTGTTTACGTCTGCTACTGTCTCGTTCACGTCTGCTGCTCACTGATCTGAGATCAAAGGCACAGCCGTCCGTGAGAAGACCCCATGATCTGTCTCGTTACGTCTGATTCTGATTAAAACAACTAAACACTGGAACATTCAGTGGTTTGTAAATAACTCTGTGACCTTGAGTTCAACTCTTTGTGCCTCACGGGTCATTTTGACCCCAGGACGACAGGAGGGTTAAGTTAAGACCACTAAAGGAGACGGTTAAGTTTAGACCACTAAAGGAGACGGTTAAGTTAAGACCACTAAAGGAGACGGTTAAGTTTAGACACTAAAGGAGACGGTTAAGTTTAGTCTCTAAAGGAGACGGTTAAGTTTAGTCTCTAAAGGAGACGGTTAAGTTTAGTCTCTAAAGGTGATGGTTAAGTTAAGACGACTAAAGGAGACGGTTAAGTTTAGTCTCTAAAGGAGACGGTTAAGTTCAGACGACTAAAGGAGACGGTTAAGTTTAGACGACTAAAGGAGACGGTTAAGTTCAGACACTAAAGCAGACGGTTAAGTTTAGTCTCTAAAGGTGACGGTTAAGTTTAGTCACTAAAGGAGACGGTTAAGTTTAGTCTCTAAAGGAGACCGTTAAGTTTAGTCACTAAAGGAGACGGTTAAGTTTAGACACTAAAGGAGACGGTTAAGTTTAGTCACTAAAGGAGACGGTTAAGTTTAGACACTAAAGGAGACGGTTAAGTTTAGACCACTAAAGGAGACGGTTAAGTTAAGACGACTAAAGGAGACGGTTAAGTTTAGACACTAAAGGAGACGGTTAAGTTTAGACGAATAAAGGAGACGGTTAAGTTTAGACACTAAAGGAGACGGTTAAGTTTAGTCTCTAAAGGAGACGGTTAAGTTTAGTCTCTAAAGGAGACGGTTAAGTTTAGTCTCTAAAGGAGACGGTTAAGTTTAGTCACTAAAGGAGACGGTTAAGTTAAGTCTCTAAAGGAGACGGTTAAGTTTAGTCTCTAAAGGTGACGGTTGTGGTGAGAAATTAACAAACAACCTTTTTTAGCCCAGGTAATAAAAGGAATAAATGTTCAACAGTAACTTTATATAAACCTTTAAAGCTGTGACATCAAACACGTTTTGCGGCTCCAGACACATTTTATCAGGTGGAAGAGTCAAAATGGCTCCTTTGATGGTAACGGTTGCAGACCCCTGCTCTAGGCTTTACCCGTAAAACCTGTTTTGGCGCGGTGCGGAGGGACAGTGTGAGTATATAACAAAGATATTTCCCCCACAGCGATGGCGAACACTGAGACGGAGGGAAGGAAGAAGGAAGAAGTGAAGGATTGAATCACTTCCCTGATTAAAGACGCGTCTTCAGCGGGTACGAGACGTCGCCCTGACTACGCTCTCGTTTCACTGATTTCCACTGAAAAGGAACAAACGCACAAACGCAGACGTATCAAAAGAAAGAGATGTATTTATCATAAACAGACTGTGGCGAACGAGCGGCTCCGGGGACCGTGAGCGGCGCTTCACTCTTCTGGTTAATTAAGAACTCAGAGTATAATTAGTTAAATGATGACTTTGAAACAAAGCAGGGGATGTTAAGTGGATTAGGAGCTTTCTATCAAGCTGGGAGGTAAAAAGAGACGCTGGCAGTGAAACGGCGCTCTTAGGTTTTTAGTATTCAGCCGTCAGCGGATGACAGCGCTGCCGTCTCCCTCTGAATTACGCCGTTAACGCTGTTGTCAGCTCAGTTAATTGGCTGGAAAGATGCCAGCATGTATGATAGTGAGAGATTAAGTCGCAAAGATGATTTTTAAACAGAAAAAAACAACAGCGCCATGACTTGGCACGTGCGGAGAAGTCAGTGGAAGTCAGAAGTGGAGGTGTAACGCTGTCTTCACCGTCACTCGTCTCAGTTTGGCCTCCAGTCAGAGAGGCGCCCACGCTGGTGAATATCTGACCACGGGAGAAGAGTCTCCGCTCAGAGAGGTGCGTCTGTCTCTGGACAAACACAGGAAGCTGCTTTTAAACCCGTGCAGCCTTTGTCCTCGGCTCTGAATCCCAATCAGCTGTAATTAAAGCTGCAAAAATAGAAAGAACCGAATGATTGTAAGTGAATTAGCTGCAGCTGTGGGCTTTTAGTTGCTATGGAGATCCTGAAGTCCTGAGAGATGATAGTTATCTCATGCGAGTGGAATAATTACGCTGTGCAAAGTTATTATCTTGTTTGGATTATTACGGTGAAGAAGTCTTTGTATAGACCTGATCCGCTGTGCTGCAGCGCTGCCTCTGAGAGTTTGTGTCGGGTGAAGAGGCGAGAGTGAGTCGGGTTCACACCATTACATCTGTGCACTTAGTTTGATTTAAAGAACACATTTGAACTCTGCAGGCACCTAAATAAGAGTGTGAAGGTGCCTGGAAACGCCTCGGCCCCCTCGCTGGGGTTGGTTAGCAGTGCCACCGTAAACACAAAAAGGCCGACGGCTCCGAGGAAACAAGCAGCGCACAACAAATTGGACTTTTTATTGGGTCTGACCGATGAGTTTTTAAATCTATCGCTGCTGCTTCTCGGCGGATTACATCTGCGACCAGGTGGAAGGAGGTGGACGAGGACCGGGCGGACCTCTCTCTCTGCAGCTGCACTTTGTTAGATTTATGTCTGCAGCTTTACGGCTCATTCCCAACAGAGCTGCTGTTTTTAGAGGCTGGGACAGATTCAATAACACGGGAATAAAACTCCCTAGAAAAGCTCCTGAGCTCCTGATAAGAGACCCACAGCGCTGCGTTCCTGTTGTTTTAACAGATGAACGTGTCTCACTGAAGAAAGAAGTGATGGTGAAAGGTTCACAGGGTCCAGCGCTGTTGTTTGTTTTGTTCCAAGCAGCGTTAGGATCAGAATATATTACTTTGAAAGAGTGAGACTCCGCCTCGCTGCATTGGAAAGGTCACACAGCACGGTGGACGCGTTATCGGAGCCTGAGAACAGGATCTTTAGAAACCAGATACCAGAGTGGGAGGATTCGAGACCGCCCCCCATGGCGTTGTGGTCTGGACGGTGAAAGCTCAGACTTTGTTAAAGGACAGCGTCACGGTCCCACCTCTGACCTCTGACCCTGCGGCGTCATATAACAACAACAGTGCTGCTGCGTGAGAGGACAGAGACGGACCCAGAGACTGTTTACTGAACTGGACTCTGAGCCACATGCATGGGACTGAATGAGGCCCAGCACAGATGTCTCCCTTTCCCCTGATGCTCTGAATAAGGAGCTAAACTGCTCTAGGCTCTGTTTCTAAATCCAGTTCTAAGAAGCTGTGAAAAGTCTCTAAATGTAGTGAGAAAGTGGCGCCTGGGAGTGCTTTGGGACGGGGAAGGGGCTCCCAGCAGCAGCCTCTGCTCAGTGAGGACACTAACTGCAGAGTGAAGGGGCTCCCAGCAGCCCCCTCTGCTCAGTGAGGACACTAACTGCAGAGTGAAGGGGCTCCCAGCAGCCCCCTCTGCTCAGTGAGGACACTAACTGCAGAGTGAAGGGGCTCCCAGCAGCCCCCTCTGCTCAGTGAGGACACTAACTGCAGAGTGAAGGGGCTCCCAGCAGCCCCCTCTGCTCAGTGAGGACACTAACTGCAGAGTGAAGGGGCTCCCAGCAGCCCCCTCTGCTCAGTGAGGACACTAACTGCAGAGTGAAGGGGCTCCCAGCAGCCCCCTCTGCTCAGTGAGGACACTAACTGCAGAGTGAAGGGGCTCCCAGCAGCCCCCTCTGCTCAGTGAGGACACTAACTGCAGAGTGAAGGGGCTCCCAGCAGCCCCCTCTGCTCAGTGAGGACACTAACTGCAGAGTGAAGGGGCTCCCAGCAGCACCCTCTGCTCAGTGAGGACACTAACTGCAGAGTGAAGGGGCTCCCAGCAGCCCCCTCTGCTCAGTGAGGACACTAACTGCAGAGTGAAGGGGCTCCCAGCAGCACCCTCTGCTCAGTGAGGACACTAACTGCAGAGCGAAGGGGCTCCCAGCAGCACCCTCTGCTCAGTGAGGACACTAACTGCAGAGTGAAGGGGCTCCCAGCAGCCCCCTCTGCTCAGTGAGGACACTAACTGCAGAGTGAAGGGGCTCCCAGCGTCTCCCCGTCTCTTCTTCTCTGTTGTTGGTGTATTTCTGTGGCAGTTACAGCGCCACCTCCAGGCCTGGCATGGGTACTACAGCGTTTGGAGGCGCTGCACCTGGTTTCCTGTGGACGCAGAGGTTTAGGAGTCGACGCCGAGTGGACGGGAACTTTTTAAGAACGACGTTTTCGATCGTGTGGATGAACCCTACAGACTATGAAGCAGACTTGGTGCTCAACTCTCCAGTGACTGAAGAGACAAGCGATGAAGTGATAACTGTGGAGTTCAAACCAGGGGGGAGGGTTGTCCCTGCAGGTGAAGAAGCTACATGTGTTTTCAGCTCTGTTTGTAGATGTACTCTCTGGTTAAGGAACAGTATTTGTCATGTGATGAATCATCTGTTTAGTGTCACGTGCTCTGAACTTCTCACCTCGTTCACAAACACCCAGTGACTGTCTTTGGAGGCCAGGTTGGTTTCCACCGCCTGCAGAAACACACAGAGAGAGAGAGAGACACAGAGACGGGTTAATGACGAGGGAAGCAGCTCATTCACTCACTCACTCACGATGTTCCTGCGTGGCCTCGCTCACGGAGGAGCAGCCGTCCGCTCACACCGCGTCCACCTCTCCAAAAACACCACTGAGCCTCGTCTCTGAATGCTCGTCCTGCAACAAAAAGCTTTCCAGGGAGAGCCGAGCGAGCGGTTTGCGACCTGTCAAAGCGCCCGGGGCTCGTCTGGGCCTCTGCCGCGGTGCGATGATCCTAATGACATGCAGCCTCCTGCAGACGACAGCACAGAGCACCGCAGCAGCACTCCTGAGTGTAACCCCGCACACTTTCACTTCACATGGTACAAATAACGTCTTTCTAGTGTTCTGACTACTCAAGGTGCTTTCACACCACTTGTCACATTCACACTGATGCAGTGGACGTCTACAGAGCATCTAATCTGACCGCTCACACCACATTTACACACCCACGCGCAGCACAAGGAGCAATGTCTTGCATGCAGACCGGGGGAGGTGGGGATCGAACCGCTGATCTCTCAAATGGAGGACGCCCCACTCTACCACTAAGCCCCACAAATAGACACATAAAGGAACTTGAAACCATGAAACTAATCATATAAAATAATCAAATAATGCTGATTAAACATGTTCTTACTGGATCACACCACGTTTACACACCCATGCACAGCAAGGGGAGCAACATCTTGCATGCAGACCAGGGGAGCTGTGGATCGAACCGCCGATCTCTCGAATGGAGGACGCCCCACTCTACCACTGAGCCATAGCTGCCACACAAATACACAAATAAAGGAACTTGAAACCATGAAACTAATCATATAAAACAATCAAATAATGCTGATTAAACGTGATAGAAGAGAAGATGAAGATCTCAAGAGTCTGAGGCCATTTTGATTTATTTCACAAAGAGTTTAAACACAAACGCACAAAGAAAACGTTCACATGATCACATTAAACGTCCACACACCTGGACTAAGAGATTCAAATCAGCACATCTGGAGAAAAGGGAGTTTCCCTGTGATGCAGTGGACGTCTACACACCGTCTAATCTGACCATTCACACACATTTACACACACACGCGCAGCACAAGGAGCAATGTCTTGCATGTGGAGCAGGGGAGCTGGGGATTAAACCGCTGATCTCTCGAGTGGAGGACGCCCCACTCTACCACTAAGTCATAGCCGCCCCACAAATACAGGAATAAAGGAACTTGAAACCAAGAAACTAATGATATAAAACAATCAAATAATGCTGATTAAACATGTTCTTACTGGATCACACCACGTTTACACACCCATGCACAGCAAGGGGAGCAACATCTTGCATGCAGACCAGGGGAGCTGTGGATCGAACCGCCGATCTCTCGAATGGAGGACGCCCCACTCTACCACTGAGCCCCACAAATACACAAATAAAGGAACTTGAAACCATTAAACTAAATATATAAAACAATCAAATAATGCTGATTAAACATGTTTTTACTCGATCACTTCCTTAACAACGGATAGATGAAAAGATGAAGATGTCAAGAGTCTGAGACCTTTTTAAAATTTCACCTGCAGCAACAAAGAGTTTTAACTCAAACGCACAAAGAAAACATTCAAATGAACACATTTAACATCCACACATGGCAGTGGACGTCTACACACCGTCTAATGTAACCGTTCACACCACATTTACACACCACATTTACACACCCACGCGCAGCACAAGGAGCAATGTCTTGCATGCAGACCAGGGGCGCTGGGGATCGAACCACTGATCTCTCGAATGGAGGACACCCCACTCTACCGTGGCACCATAGCTGCCACACAAATACACAAATAGACACATAAAGGAACTTGAAACCATGAAACTAATCATATAAAACAATTAAATAATGCTGATTAAACGTGATAGAAGAGAAGATCGAGATCTCAAGAGTCTGAGGCCATTTTGATTTATTTCACCTGCAGCAACAAAGAGTTTAAACACAAACGCACAAAGAAAACATTCACACGATCACATATAACGTTCACACACCTGGACTAAGAGATTAAAATCAGCACATGTGAAGGAAAGGGAGTTTCCCTGTGATGTCACAAACACATCACAGATCATAACAGAGGTCATTTCACTCAATGAACAATAATCAAACTCACTTTTCAATATTAAACTCATTTGTATTTGGTTCAAATCCACTTCCTACATCTCCTACATCAGTGTGCCTGTGCCTGTACGGTGGCCACTGTGGGACATCTCTCACTTGTCAGGCTCAACTGTGCTTAGCTTGAAGCTAAATGCTAATATTAGCATGACCACACGCTCACCTGCTGTGCTGTGACGCTGTGAATGAAACAAACACTCTGTGACAGTCTTCATTAAGTCCATTCAGCTTCAGTTACCTGTTAAAAGTTAAACTGACAAAGTTAAACACGTGTTGTCTGTTTCCTGCTAAACAGGAAGTGAGAGCTTCCAATGGGCTTTATAGGAGGGGGGCTCGGACTGTACCATGTCAGAGGACAGACGGGGGGGGGGTCACTGTTTACTCTAAACAACCTCTAATGTTCATGTTTCTGTGTTAGGAGGATTAATGTGTGTGTGTGTGTGTGTGTGTGTGTGTGTGTGTGTGTGTGTGTGTGTGTGTCCGTGTGTTTGTCTGTCCGTGTGTGTGTGTGTGTGTGTGTGTTTGTGTGTCTCTCTGTGTGTGTGTGTATGTGTCTGTCTGTTTGTGTGTGTGTGTCCGTGTCTCTGTATGTCCATGTGTGTGTGTGTGTGTGTGTGTGTGTGTATGTCCAAGTGTGTGTGTGTGTGTGTGTCTCTCTTTGTGTGTGTGTGTGTGTCCGCGTGTGTGTGTGTGTGCCTGCGTGCGTGTGTGTGTGTTTGTGTGTCTCTCCGTGTGTGTGTGTATGTGTCTGTCTGTCTGTGTGTTTGTGTGTGTGTGTGTGTGTGTGTGCGTGTCTCTCTCTCTCCGTGTGTGTGTGTGTATGTGTCTGTCTGTCTGTGTGTTTGTGTGTCCGTGTCTCAGTGTGTCCGTGTGTGTGTGTGTGTGTGTGTGTGTGTGTGTGTGTCTCTGTCTGTGTGTGTGTGTGTATGTCCAAGTGTGTGTTTGTGTGTGTGTCTCTCCGTGTGTGTGTGTGTATGTCCAAGTGTGTGTGTGTCTGTGTGTGTGTGTCTGTGTGTGTGTGCATGTCCAAGTGTGTGTTTGTGTGTGTGTCTGCGTGTGTATGTGTATGTCTGTCTGTGTGTGTGTCCGTGTGTGTGTGTGTGTCTCTGTCTGTGTGTGTGTGTGCGTGTGTGTGTGTGCGTGTCTCTCTCTCTCCGTGTGTGTGTGTGTATGTGTCTGTCTGTCTGTGTGTTTGTGTGTCCGTGTCTCAGTGTGTCCGTGTGTCTGTTTGTGTGTGTGTGTGTGTGTGTGTCTGTCTGTGTGTGTGTGTGTATGTCTAAGTGTTTGTTTGTGTGTGTGTGTGCGTGTGTTCATGTGTGTGTGTCCGTTTGTGTGTGTGTCTGTTTCCGTGTGTGTCCGTGTGTGTGTGTCTCTGTCTGTGTGTGTCTGTGTTTGGTTTGTGTGTGTGTTTGTGTGTGTCCGTGTGTGTGTGCGTGTCCGTGTGTGTGTGTGTCCGTGTGTGTGTGTGTGTGTGTGTGTGTGTGCAGATGATGTTTATCAGATTAAATATAAAGTTAAGGCCGTGACCCCGCTCTCATAACACACTGCACGGAGACATCACACGTGTCCCTGTAACCTTTACCGGGCACAGATGGACTGCTGGTATTATCTCACACACACACACACACACACACACACACACACACACACACACACACACACACACACACACACACACACACACTGGAGACAGCAGGCTCCCGTCTCATAGCTCATGTTATTCTAAATAACCCGTCTTGTTCCCGTTCCCGTGTCGTCCTGGGTGATTTTCCGCTGTGGGGACAGAAATCGGTCGTGTGTAACTTTTACGTGTCGCCCGTCGAGGGAATCAAACGTGCGTGCTGTGGTTTTTAATGATGAGTGTGTGCGTAGAGGGGATACAACTGCAGCAGGAGACAGAAACAAATAAAGAGAGTAACACATGTGTGGAGTTGTGTTTATGCAGAATGAGCACGAATGCATCGACCCCGTGATGACGAACGTTTATGTCTGAGTACATGAGAAACAATTCATGGTGTTTAACAATACAGACACATGCTACAAGTCAATTTTTATTCATTTTGCATCTTTTTGTGGTGGTTTTGCATCTATTTTTAGTCATTTTGCATCTTTTTGTGCTGGTTTTGCATCTATTTTTAGTCATTTTGCATCTTTTTGTGCTGGTTTTGCATCTATTTTTAGTCATTTTGCATCTTTTTGTGCTGGTTTTGCATCTATTTTTAGTCATTTTGCATCTTTTTGTGCTGGTTTTGCATCTATTTCTAGTCATTTTGCATCTTTTTGTGGTGGTTTTGCATCTATTTTTAGTCATTTTGCATCTTTTTGTGCTGGTTTTGCATCTATTTCTAGTCATTTTGCATCTTTTTGTGGTGGTTTTGCATCTATTTTTCGTCATTTTGCATCTTTTGTGGTGGTTTTGCATCTTTTTTTAGTCATTTTAAATCTTTTTGTGCTGGTTTTGCATCTATTTTTAGTCATTTTGCATCTTTTTGTGCTGGTTTTGCATCTATTTTTAGTCATTTTGCATCTTTTGTGCTGGTTTTGCATCTATTTTTAGTCATTTTGCATCTTTTTGAGGTGGTTTTGCAACTATTGAATGAATACCTGGGTTAGTAAAGGAGTTCTCTGGGTCTGTTACCCGGGGGACGGTGTTTCCATGGTGTGAGCTGCAGTCGGGTTGCTCACTCTGTTGCCTCTCTCTCTCTCTCATGACCGCGACCCTTCACACCGCAGCGTTCAGCTCCTGCGGCGACGGGAGGACGATGACGATGATGGAGGCTGACTGACGTGACTGACAGCTGCACAAATGTGCGAGAAGTTCTGCTGGGAGTGAGAACCAGGCGTCGCACAAACACGGAGTCTGGAGGCCTGAGGAGCAGCAGGGACACGGCTGTGAACACAGCGGCGTCCTCTCCGCCTCACACAGATAGCCTTTTCCCTCTCTCTGCTCTGATACAGTGATAGCGTACGGGTCGGGCCTCTTCATCACTTCGTCTGTCAGAGGAAGACCGAAGGGAGAGAAGAGACACGGAGACGTCCTCAGTGTTTCACCAGCCAGAGAGATGCAGAGAGATGCATGAAGCTCTGTGTATCCACCACGTACAGGCCGCACTATCAGGCAAAACAGGTGTTTGCGTGGAGCGCGGGACCCATTGAAGGCCCTAAGGGGCCCTCAACATGCCCTCTTTACATTATTTTTATTGTTCTTTATAAAAATCTCTTCACATCTATTTTTAGATATCATATATTTCTATGTCATCGTTTTGTCTCTTTTTCTGGTCTTTTTACATCTTTTTTTAATCTTTTTGTGTCTTTGTTTTCTTTGTTGACTCTTGTCGTCCTTCCTGATCGCGGCGTTCATCATCGGGGACAAGCTGTAACGTCACTGAAGGGTCTCAACTAAGCTGCGGTGGGTTAATGTTAAATATCAAATATTAGTCATCAACTTTGAAAAAAGTGGACCTTTTAAAATCTTCTGCAACTAAAAAAGTCTCAACAAGCTGCCAGTAGCTTTCAAATGATACTCCTCACAACAACAACAGCAACAACAACAACAACAACAACAGCAGCAGCAGCAGCAGCAGCAGCAGTAACAGCAGCAGCAGCAGCAGCAGCAGCAGCAGCAGCAGCAGCAGCAGCAGCAGTGATAAAAGACGACAGCCTCAGAGAACGCGTGGACCCCTCAGTGCTGAGTATCTGTGTTTACTCCCTCCGCAGCACGTCGGCCTCACGAGCTGCTGATGAGATATCGATCGTTCGCGGCGAGAATCATGAAAGACGCGAGACAGAATCAGGTTCAATGCAAAAACATGGAGTGCTGAACCGCCGCTGGGTAGAGACGTTATTTATCGTCTCTATCGTCCAGTGTTCACTCGTGTAGCTTCAGGATCCGGCTGAGCCTCGTCACGCCACGGAAGAAACTACACTCATGTCAGTAAATCCCATAAACATGCACGCACGCACGCACGCACGCACGCACACACACACACACACACACACACACACACACACACACACACACACACACACACACACTCACACACACTCACACACACTGTGCTCTAAACACTCTCTAGAACACCAAATGTGGATTAATCCACTGCTGAAAATAGTCAAAACAAATGCACTTTCACCAGAAACAACATGTTTGTGTTTACGTTTTTACACCAGGACGAAACAACAGGAAGTGGGTCAGAGTCATTGTGCTGGTTTTGCATCTATTTTTAGTCATTTTGCATCTTTTTGTGCTGGTTTTGCATCTATTTTTAGTCATTTTGCATCTTTTTGTGGTGGTTTTGCATCTATTTTTAGTCATTTTGCATCTTTTTGTGGTGGTTTTGCATCTATTTTTAGTCATTTTGCATCTTTTTGTGGTGGACACCTTTCACCGCCATTGTTTGAAGCGTCCGCGCATGGTCCCTCCTTCTTTTTTCTACGTCCCAACAGGCGCACAGGAAATGACCTCAGAACCGCTGTAGGCCTCGTGCTCGTACACGTGCGCACGCTCGTGCTCGTACACGTGCAAACGTGCTTTACTAAAGCCCACCTCTCCCAAACGGGCCGTGGACGGCAAGCGTGCCGCTCCTAGACGCTGTACGGTTGCACTCACACTGGTCAAAGGAACCAGACTTTAGTCGTAAAACCTGTTTGGGCACGGGACAGAAAGACAGTGTGAGTGCGCCCCTAGGAGCAGGACTTTGGACGTCTTCGACCACTAAGTGCAGCAGTGCAAAGGGAGAAGAAGTGAGAAGGTGAATCTAGATCTAGAAGATTTCTGCGTCTGAATGTCTGAATTAAAACAGCTCATCTGCCTTTTTAAGCAGTTTTCAGTAATGTCTTCCAAGTTTTCACTTTGCTCTTGTTGAAAGAATCACGGCATCGATTCTGTGAGACGACTCTCAGACACATTTTCCACCCTAAATACCATCAACTTTGCTTTGCTCTCCCTCACCTGAATGAGCCCGGAAAGGTGGACAAAGACGTTCAAGGTCAGGAAAACACCAAAAGAGTTGTTGGTTCTGGTCGGAGAGTTCTTCCTTTATCGTCTCTGTCCGTCTGAATGTGCATCCGTGTGCTTGCAGGCACGTGAGTAACTGGCTGACTCATCAGTGTGACAGCTGTGTGGAGGGGGGCATCGGCAGGGGGTGCACCATCATACTTAAAATAATGAAATGTCTGACTGAGGCTGTGACTCAGGCGCACCTGACGAGAGCTGATGACACTGACTTTTCTACTTTACACGGTAAAAAGATCGAACCCCGTCTGGAGCTACGCACGTGCATCATGCATCTACGGGTTTATAGTTTAAAGCATTTCAACTGTGTCAGCATATCATTCATTCATCTTCAGCCTCTTGTCCCTGTCGGGGTCGTGGGGGGCTGGAGCCGATCCCAGCTGACATCGGCGTGAGGCGGGGTCCACCCTGGACAGGACGCCAGTCTATCACAGGACACATAGAGACGAACAGAGACAGACAACCATTAACACCTACGGGTGATTTAGAGTCATCAATGAACCGAACACCTGCACGTCTTTGGACTGTGGGAGGAAACCGGAGAACCCGGAGAAAACCCACGCAGACACGGGGACAAGATGCAAACTCCACAAAGAAGGGCCCCAGCCGGGATTCAAACCGGGAACCCTCTCACTGTGAGACAACAGAGCTGAGTTTTAATTTGGTTTCTCAAAGGTGAGAAATTGTTGCTGAAATATGTTTTTTCTACACACTTTTTTACCGTGTGTGTGTGTGTGTGTGTGTGTGTGTGTGTGTGTGTGTGTGTGTGTGGGTAAGATCCTCATAGCTGCTCATATTTACACATGATATTATTTATATTTATATTTATCAAAATGTCTCCACAGTAAATAACTTCTCCATTACTCTAAAGATGCTGTTTGTCTCGTGTGACGGACAAATAACACGTTGTCAACACGTGTCACATTACCATCAGACATAATGACACTGATGATGAGTGGGCTGCACGCATCATTTACTTTAACACACTGTTGTTTCGCACCCGTGTAAGAGTTCACACCAACAAGCACTTCTGTGGGTTCACACTGGAGTTACATCGAGCTGCGAGCAAATTAGCTGGTTATCAGTTATGAGATAAACCTGTCAATCAGCACTGAGAGAAAACTGAGAGTTAACTGATGTGATTTAGGGCGCACTACCACTGTGCCTCTGTCCCGTGCCCCAGCACGTTCCATAGCTAAAGTCTGGTTCCTTTGACCAGTGTGAGTGCAACCGTACCGCGTCTAGGAGCGGCACGCTTGCCGTCCACGGCCCGTTTGGGAGAGGTGGGCTTTAGTAAAGCACGTTTGCACGTGTACGAGCACGAGCGTGCAAACGTGTACGAGGCCTACGGCGGTTCTGAGGTCATTTCCTGTGCGCCTGTTGGGACGTAGAAAAAAGAAGGAGGGACCATGCGCGGACATTTAAAACAATGGCGGTGAAAGGTTCACGTTGGTGTGATGCGGAGGTGGAGTGTTTACTGCAGATTTGGTCGATGAAAAGATTCAAAAACAGTCGACAAGACGCACAAAAACTCCGAGGTCTACGGAAAGATCTGGAAACAAAGCCACGCATCGCCATGACGTCATCAATGCGTGTGACGTGTTACAGCGTGATGACGTATAGGCAGCAAGAAGCATTCTCCGAGGCCCAGGTAGTGTGAGTACAAACGGGCCTGGAGGGGGGGACAAGGACCCTAAAGCACGGGGCGCGGGACGGAGGCACAGTGGGAGTGGGAATAAAGTATGAATCATTTGAAAGCTGCTAACTTTGTGTGTTTAAAGCTCTGCAGCTCTGTGGAGTTTTGTGGACCGCCCCTGCAAATCTCCCTCTGAGACCCTGTTAACTATTTGCTACGTAGGCATGGAAACTGGTCTCCAGCAGCACCTCAGAGGCTGTTTCAGGCTCCCGCCTCCTCGGCTCTGCTGGAACCGTGCCGACTACAGCAACTGCTCTGAGTCCTGACACAACCTTCACCTCTGCCTGAGGAACGATCGTCTGAGTCTCTGCAGAAACACAAAACCTCAGTGCAGAGGAAGAGAAGTGTGAGGGTTGAGCTGCAGCAGGAACACGAGCCGTGCTCAGATCAGAGACGTCAGGTTAAACATCAGTCTCTGGGATCCTCTGGACAGGAAACAGGAAACAGGAAACAGGAAACAGGAAACAGGAAACTGCTGTCAGATAATCAACTCCTAAAACACAAGATTTAAAAAGTAGAAACCCTTAAAGCGTCTCTACAGTCTCACCTCTGTGGTTTCTGTTTACACAATCACCTGTGTGTTACGACACAATCACCTGTGTGTGACGACACAATCACCTGTGTGTGACGACACAATCACCTGTGTGTGACGACACAATCACCTGTGTGTGACGACACAATCACCTGTGTGTGACGACAAAATCATCTGCGTGTGACGACACAATCATCTGCGTGTGACGTCACAATCACCTGCGTGTGACGACACAATCACCTGCGTGTGACGACACAAGCACCTGCGTGTGACGTCACAATCACCTGCGTGTGACGACACAATCACCTGTGTGTGAAGACACAATCACCTGCGTGTGATGACACAATCACCTGCGTGTGACGACACAATCACCTGTGTGTGAAGACACAATCACCTGTGTGTGAAGACACAATCACCTGTGTGTGACGACACAATCACCTGTGTATGAAGACACAATCACCTGTGTACGACGACACAATCACCTGTGTGTGACGACACAATCACCTGTGTGTGACGACACAATCACCTGTGTGTGAAGACACAATCAACTGTGTGTGACGACACAATCACCTGCGTATGACGACACAATCACCTGTGTGTGAAGACACAATCACCTGTGTGACGACACAATCACCTGTGTGTGACGACACAATCACCTGCGTGTGACGACACAATCGCCTGTGTGTGACGACACAATCACCTGTGTGTGACGACACAATCACCTGTGTGTGACGACACAATCACCTGTGTGTGAAGACACAATCACCTGCGTGTGACGACACAATCACCTGCGTGTGACGACACAATCACCAGTGTGTGACGACACAATCACCTGTGTGTGACAACACAATCACCTGCGTGTGACGACACAATCACCTGCGTATGAAGACACAATCACCTGCGTGTGACGACACAATCACCTGCGTGTGACGACACAATCACCTGCGTGTGACGACACAATCACCTGTGTGTGAAGACACAATCACCTGCGTGTGACGACACAATCACCTGCGTGTGACGACACAATCACCTGCGCGTGACGACACAATCACCTGCGCGTGACGACACAATCACCTGTGTGTGAAGACACAATCACCTGTGTGTGAAGACACAATCACCTGTGTGCGACGACACAATCACATGTGTGTGACGACACAATCGCCTGTGTGTGACGACATAATCACCTGCGTGTGACGACACAATCACCTGTGTGTGAAGACACAATCACCTGTGTGTGACGACACAATCACCTGTGTGTGACGACACAATCACCTGCGTGTGACGACACAATCATCTGTGTGTGATGATACAATCACCTGTGTGTGACGACACAATCACCTGTGTGTGAAGACACAATCACCTGTGTGACGACACAATCACCTGCGTGTGACGACACAATCACCTGTATGTGACGACACAATCACCTGTGTGTGAAGACACAATCACCTGTGTGTGATAACACAATCACCTGTGTATGACGACACAATCACCTGTGTGTGACGACACAATCACCTGTGTGTGAAGACTAAATCACCTGTGTGTGAGGACACAATCACCTGTGTGTGACGACACAATCACCTGTGTGTGAAGACACAATCACCTGTGTGTGAGGACACAATCACCTGCGTGTGACGACACAATCACCTGTGTGTGACGACACAATCACCTGCGTGTGACGACACAATCACCTGTGTGTGACGACACAATCACCTGTGTGTGAAGACACAATCACCTGCGTGTGACAACACAATCACCTGTGTGTGAAGACACAATCACCTGTGTACGACGACACAATCACCTGTGTGTGACGACACAATCACCTGTGTGTGAAGACACAATCACCTGTGTACGACGACACAATCACCTGCGTGTGACGACACAATCACCTGCGTGTGAAGACACAATCACCTGTGTGTGACGACACAATCACCTGAGTGTGACGACACAATCACCTGCGTGTGACGACACAATCACCTGTGTGTGACGACACAATCACCTGCGTGTGACGACACAATCACCTGTGTGTGACGACACAATCACCTGTGTGACGACACAATCACCTGCGTGTGAGGACACAATCACCTGCGTGTGACGACACAATCACCTGCGTGTGACGACACAATCACCTGCGTGTGACCACACAATCACCTGCGTGTGACGACACAATCACCTGTGTGTGACGACACAATCACCTGTGTGTGACCACACAATCACCTGTGTGTGACGACACAATCACCTGTGTGTGACCACACAATCACCTGCGTGTGAAGACACAATCACCTGCGTGTGACGACACAATCACCTGCGTGTGAAGACACAATCACCTGTGTGTGCCGACACAATCACCTGCGTGTGAAGACACAATCACCTGTGTATGAAGACACAATCACCTGTGTGTGCCGACACAATCACCTGCGTGTGAAGACACAATCACCTGTGTGTGACGACACAATCACCTGTGTATGAAGACACAATCACCTGCGTGTGACGACATAAAAAGGTGATTACGACTTTTCTTTGATCTCCTTTGATGTGTCACTTCGTGTCTCTGCCTCCTCGTCGCTCTGACTCTCTGAAAGGATGAGCCGACCCTCAGATCTTCCCTTGTGACTCTCTCTCTCTCTCTCTCTCTCTCTCTCTCTCTCCTCTATTGTCTGGGATTGTCACTCATCCCCCCATCCCATTATAAGCGCTCCGAAGGATGGGCCGGCGAGCGAGAGAGCGGGGGAGTGACGGAGAATGGAGATAGAGATTGAAGAGGGACTGAAGTGTCCCATTTGAAAGGTAAAGGTGTCTGGCTGCATGATAATCAGGTCTGGAGAGGGCGCCGGCAGTTCATTACATCCGAGAGTGTGTGTGTGTGTGTGTGTGTGTGTGTGTGTGTGTGTGTGTGTGTGTGTGTGTTACATAAAGCCATTTGGTCAGGAAGCAATCGTTTGATAGGTGAAATATGACGTATCTTCGTCACAAAAGGCCGCTGTCACATCAATTACGCAGAAACGCGCCACAATAAACGAGCACTTCCTGTTTGTGAGTTTCCTAAACGACCACGCGGTGCCCGGTTGTTGACGCCACGATAGAAAACACACGCGCTGGAAGGTAAAGGCATATTAAAACTGCGGCAGACCAACTCCTCAGAGTCCAATCACAACCTTAAAGCCACTTTTGCATTCATCAGGCTCGATTTATTCATGGGAGCGCGGCGGCGGCGGTGGAGGCGGCAGCGGTGTGGTGCGAGGCAAATAGAAGTGGCGGCGGCGAGGGTCATTACCAAACACCTCAGACAGACATCGCAGGGATCGTTGCAGTTATTGATCCGTCTCCAGAAGGCTCAGCGATGCCGAGCCGAGCCGGCAAGAAAAACTCGCCTTCAATTGGACGTCGGACGCCCGAGGTCCAGCTGTCGCCTCGTTTGCATACAGAGTGAGGGAGCGCGGTGCATAATGACCACGAGAGGAGGGTCGCCGCGGCAGAGCAAATATATACGGACTTATACAGACGGAGGACGCTTTCGACCTCAATTATAATATGCAGATGGGAAAGACGGAGGCAGCGGAGGACGAGACGCGTGGAATTCATGTGAAGAGGGAAGAAAGTTTGGATCTGATTTAAGAGAAACAGCAAAAACACAAAAATGAGGAGAGATACGGACGGAGAGGGAGACATTTCACTAATCTGGCTGATCTTTACGGACTCATGCATGTGGGAGCAAGAGTCCAGATGTGGCTCTCACACTGAAACACACTGCAGGGTTATTGTCTGCTCTGCAAACGTCACATGTTTATTCATGAGGACGAAGTTCATTCGACAAAACCTGGATCGTCTCTGACGCCTTTTGTGTTTTAAAGGCTGAATCTGTAGAATCTGCATCTCATCTCATCTTCAGCCTCTTATCCGGGGTCAGGTCTCAGGGGCAGCAGCTCCAGCAGGGGACCCCAAACTTCCCTTTCCCGGGCCACATTAACCAGCTCTAACTGGGGGATCCCGAGGCGTTCCCAGGCCAGTGTGGAGATCTAATCTCTCCACCTGGTCCTGGGTCTTCCCCGAGGCCTCCTCCCAGCTGGACGTGCCTGGAACACCTCCCTAGGGAGGCGCCCAGGGTTCATCCTTACCAGATGATCCTGAACCACCTCAACTGGCTCCTTTCAACACAAAGGAGCAGCGGCTCTACTCCGAGTTCCTCACGGATGCTGAACTTCTCCCCCTCTCTCTAAGGGAGACTCCAGACCCCCTCCTGAGGAAACACAGTTCACACGCTTGGACCTGGACCTGGTTCTTTGGGTCTTGACCTGGACCTGGTTCTTTGGGTCCTGACCTGGACCTGGTTCTTTGGGTCCTGACCCAGCTTTCAGGACCACAGGTGAGGGTAGGAACCAGGACTGAGCGGTAGATCCAGAGCTTTGCCTTCAGGCTCAGCGTTTTGACTGTTTTATTGTTTTTAATAATAAAACAGTTCTAACTGAAAACAAATGTCCTAAAATCACACCCCTGCTGACGTGTGTGGAGTTCCTGATGCAGGACGCAGGTCGCCTCCTGCCCGCAAAGGAGCAGCGGTCAATCTTCGCACCTACCCTCACCTGTGGTCAGGAAAGCTGGGTCAGGACCCAAAGAACCAGGTCCAGGTCCAAGCGTGTGAACTGTGTTTCCTCAGGAGGGGGTCTGGAGTCTCCCTTAGAGAGAGGGGGAGAAGTTCAGCATCCGTGAGGAACTCGGAGTAGAGTCTTTATTAAAAGCCATATTTCTTTACACACAACTTCCAGGTCCTGTCGGTCTCTTCCCTCGTCCTCTTGTGTGAGTTTGTCTCCCTCTGTCTGTTTCTCCTGCTTGTGTCTTTCCCTGTGTGTGTAGTTCCTCCAGCTGTGGCTCGTCTCCTCGTCAACGCAGATGGATAAAGAGCCCGGTGTGACCCACGTCCGGCGCCAGACCGTTATTGCTATGTCGTGGTTCTTGTCTCTCTCTTGGTTGGCTACCTCTTTCTGATGATCGTGTTCTCTCTCCGTTGTGTTGTGTTTGTGTTTCTTTGTTTCTTTTGTTATAGTTTCCCAAGTTTGTTTGGTGGTTAGCACTGTCGCCTCACAGCAAGAGGGTTCCTGGTTCGAATCCCGGCTGGGGCCCTTCTGTGTGGAGTGTGCATGTTGTCCCCGTGTCTGCGTGGGTTTTCTCCGGGTTCTCCGGTTTCCTCCCACAGTCCAAAGACGTGCAGGTGTTCGGTTCATTGATGACTCTAAATCACCCGTAGGTGTGAATGGTTGTCTGTCTCTGTTCGTCTCTATGTGCCCTGTGATAGACTGGCGTCCTGTCCAGGGTGGACCCCGCCTCACGCCCGATGTCAGCTGGGATCGGCTCCAGCCCCCCGCGACCCCGACAGGGACAAGAGGAAGAAGATGAATGAATGAGTTACCAAACGTTTGTCGTCTGACGTTTACATCCTGCGTCCTCACAGCAGTCAACACGCTACAATTACACCTGACCGCCATCTTTCCCCGAACCTTAAAGGTCCAATATGGAGAACGAGCAGAACACTTGCGCTTTGTCATGTCAGCTGGGATCGGCTCCAGCCCCCCAGCGACCCCGACAGGGACAAGAGGATGAAGATGAATGAATGAATGAAAGTTCCTGTTTTCAACCATCCGTTCGTGTCTCGTCTCCTGATCCCTGCGTTCGGACCCTGTTCCTGTTTTCCCGTTCTCTTGTTTTGTTTGTTTCTCGTTTATTCATTTGTTTAAACCTCACTCGGTGTCCGCGGAGGTATTCCCCGCACTGTTCATGACATATATCATATATTTTTTAATGCAAAAGCAAAACTTTCATTCTGTTCCCCTCAAAACGCCTGATACGTGTTTTATTATCATTATTTTAAATACAGCTTTAATAAAGATTCTGCAGGTTCAACCTTTCAGTGAATATCCAGGGCGAGCTGATGGACGAGGGCGAGGCTGAACTCTGAAACATGTCTGTGATGTTTGACGTTTGACGTGAGCTCGCTACAGAATCTATAAGTGAACTTCGATGTCCGTGAAACACACATGACCAGATAAATGTGAGTATTCTCCAGAGCACGCAGAGAACAGGAGGTCTGCAAAGGAACGACCTTGATGGAGCGTTGATGGATTTTTAACTCTGTGTGCGTGTGTGTGTGTGTGTGTGTGTGTGTGTGTGTGTGTGTGTGTGTGTGTGTGTGTGTGTCTCAAAGCATCATGGGAAACATGTCCATGACAGACACTCACATTCAACCTTCAAACTTCAAACCGTAGCTTTGAAAACACGACGTCAGAGAAGCAGTTTTTAGACTTTAATGAAAAAGTGAAAGTGACATTGACACTGCTGGACATTAGAGAGAATGCAGCTTTAAGTGGACATTAGAGAGAATGCAGCTTTAAGTGGAGTCTCCTCCTGCTCGACATTAGAGAGAATGCAGCTTTAAGTGGAGTCTCCTCCTGCTGGACATTAGAGAGAATGCAGCTTTAAGTGGAGTCTCCTCCTTCTGGACATTAGAGAGGATGCAGCTTTAAGTGGAGTCTCCTCCTGCTGGACATTAGAGAGAATGCAGCTTTAAGTGGAGTCTCCTCCTGCTGGATATTAGAGAGAATGCAGCTTTAAGTGGAGTCTCCTCCTGCTGGACATTAGAGAGAATGCAGCTTTAAGTGGAGTCTCCTCCTGCTGGACATTAGAGAGAATGCAGCTTTAAGTGGAGTCTCCTCCTGCTGGACATTAGAGAGAATGTAGCTTTAAGTGGAGTCTCCTCCTGCTGGACATTAGAGAGAATGCAGCTTTAAGTGGAATCTCCCCCTGCTGGACATTAGAGAGAATGCAGCTTTAAGTGGAGTCTCCTCCTGCTGGACATTAGAGAGAATGCAGCTTTAAGTGGAGTCTCCTCCTGCTGGACATTAGAGAGAATGCAGCTTTAAGTGGAGTCTCCTCCTGCTGGACATTAGAGAGAATGCAGCTTTAAGTGGAGTCTCCTCCTGCTGGACATTAGAGAGAATGCAGCTTTAAGTGGAATCTCCCCCTGCTGGACATTAGAGAGAATGCAGCTTTAAGTGGAGTCTCCTCCTGCTGGACATTAGAGAGAATGCAGCTTTAAGTGGAGTCTCCCCCTGCTGGACATTAGAGAGAATGCAGCTTTAAGTGGAGTCTCCCCCTGCTGGACATTAGAGAGAATGCAGCTTTAAGTGGAGTCTCCTCCTGCTGGACATTAGAGAGAATGCAGCTTTAAGTGGAGTCTCCTCCTGCTGGACATTAGAGAGAATGCAGCTTTAAGTGGAGTCTCCTCCTGCTGGACATTAGAGAGAATGCAGCTTTAAGTGGAGTCTCCTCCTGCTGGACATTAGAGAGAATGCAGCTTTAAGTGGAGTCTCCTCCTGCTGGACATTAGAGAGAATGCAGCTTTAAGTGGAGTCTCCTCCTGCTGGACATTAGAGAGAATGCAGCTTTAAGTGGCGTCTCCTCTTGCTGGACATTAGAGAGAATGCAGCTTTAAGTGGAGTCTCCTCCTGCTGGACATTAGAGAGAATGCAGCTTTAAGTGGAGTCTCCTCCTGCTGGACATTAGAGAGAATGCAGCTTTAAGTGGAGTCTCCTCCTGCTGGACAATTGTCTGTGTTTGTGCTGAGCCCTGTTTGCATTTCCTGATGCCTGCGGACACACACACACACACACACACACACACACACACACACACACACACACACACACACACACACACACACACACACACACACACACACACACACACACACACACACACACACACACACACACACACACACACACACACACTGAGGGCCTTCTCTCCATGTGATCTGCATACAAACACACACCTGTTGAGTTAAGTAGGGCAGTGAGATGCTCAGCTCCCATCACTCACTGACAGGACAGGGACATGTGGGACGCGCGGAGACTTCCTGAAGACGAACGCCGTCTCCCACGCCGTTATTTAAAAGCCTCCGCGCCTCGACTCGGGGGTCTCTGGTGAAACTGGACGCTTCGCTCTGACTGTGAATTCAGATGCTTCAAAAACAAGAGACATTCCTCTGTTCGAGCGCTGCCAACCCTCGGGCGGACCTGGGTGGACACGGTTGCTAGGAGATCTGTGATGCAACAGCGAGGAGTCTGCGTACATTTGTATGCAACACCACGTTTGATTGGTGTAGTTTCAGGCAGCTCTGCCTCCAACACCAGCCTGCAGACGCCTTCATCTCTCTCCGCTTTAATCCTGAGGTATGTCTGTGTGTGTGTGTGTGTGTGTGTGTGTGTGTGTGTGTGTGTGTGTGTGTGTGTGTGTGTGTGTACTCTGCCGTCATTATGGGGCCTGGGTGGCTGATTAGCTCTCAGTAACAATATGGCCAGAGACATTTTGGGCCAATCACTCCCCCAGCAGAGCCAAAATGGCTGCTCTGGTACAACTTGACACCATCTGAGTGCTTTTGTTCCCCTGCATGTGTGTGTGTGTGCGTGTGTGCGTGTGTGTGTGTGTGTGTGTGTGTGTGTGTGTGTGACAGAAACAGAGACTGAAGCTGGACCCTGTGGGGAGAGTCCAGCCCGGAGAAAGAACGGTTCAAACGTGCAGCACGCACCCAGAGTTTCTCTGCGTCACACGTACGTTAAGGACATTTACACTGTGTTTGTAATTCAGTCATAAACAAAACAACATAAACAACCAAGTCTCTTGCCTTCCATTGATTTAGTCTGACGGATTTTCTGGCGATTGATGACAAAAGCTCCTGCCAAACGCACAAAACGCACAAACTCTGGCCAAACTCTGGACTCGCCTTCTGACCACATTTACTGATCTTAACCATCCAAGCTCAACGCCTCACCAGCATCCTACTCGTTCATCTGCAGCACAGCTTACAGCGGCCCGCAGCCTGAGAGGTGTGTCTATACGCTAAGGATGGAGCACTGAACCAAGCCCAGGGGCCCATGAGGTCAGGGGCCTTAACTCATAAAATGATGCTGAAAAAACCCACACAGGACCACAATCAGACAAAAAAATACGATAGGGATGCAAAACGACCACCAAGAGATGCTAAAGGACTGAAAATAGATGCAAAACCAGCACAAAAAGATGCAAAATGACTAAAAATAGATGCAAAACCACCACAAAAAGATGCAAAATGACTAAGAACAGATGCAAAACCAGTACAAAAAGATGCAAAATGACTAAAAACAGATGCAAAACCAGCACAAAAAGATGCAAAATGACTAAAAATAGATGCAAAACCACTACAAAAAGATGCAAAATGACTAAAAATAGATGCAAAACCACCACAAAAAGATGCAAAATGACTAAAAATAGATGCAAAACCAGCACAAAAAGATGCAAAATGACTAAAAATAGATGCAAAACCACCACAAAAAGATGCAAAATGACTAAAAATAGATGCAAAACCACCACAAAAAGATGCAAAATTACTAAAAATAGATGCAAAACCACCACAAAAAGATGCAAAATGACTAAAAATAGATGCAAAACCACCACAAAAAGATACAAAATGACTAAAACTAGATGCAAAACCAACACAAAAAGATGCTAAATGACCAAAAGTCCACTCTTTGGATTCGGGTGTCTCGTTCTCACGTGGACGGGTCGGAGCCCCTGACATGATTGTGCCCGGGGGCCCATTGTTTCAGACCACGTGCATGTTTAAGTCCTGACCCTGATGTGCAGAGTCGAGGCTGTGGAGGAGGATCTGACTCGTCTCATGCTGATGTGTCAGGAGTGAAGGAGCAGGGAGGTGAGTGTGAGCAGCCAGAGCTCATCAGGATGCAGAGTGTGACGGAGCATCGTGTCAACTGGGCCACAAACAGGCAACAAAAGGCCCCTGGGAGATGAAAGGCTCTGTCCCGTCTCCTCAGCTGCTCTCACTCGTTCATCTGTCAGAGAGAGAGAGAGAAACCACGGCTGCAGCACCTCCGACCACAGGAGGAAGACAATTAAAGCTGCAACCTGCACCTTCAGGTCAAAGTTACGCCCCTCCAGCTTTATTTAAAACAAACCTGCCTACAAAGGTGAAACAGAGACATCAGGAAGACGGCTGCAGGACGTCTGTGTGTTTATTTAGGAAACTCAGCAGCTCCAGCAGTGGACCCCAAACTTCCCTTTCCCGGGCCACATTAACCAGCTCTAACTGGGGGATCCTGAGGCGTTCCCAGGCCAGTGTGGAGATCTAATCTCTCCACCTGGTCCTGGGTCTTCCCCGAGGCCTCCTCCCAGCTGGACGTGCCTGGAACACCTCCCTAGGGAGGCGCCCAGGGTTCATCCTTACCAGATGATCCTGAACCACCTCAACTGGCTCCTTTCAACACAAAGGAGCAGCGGCTCTACTCCGAGTTCCTCACGGATGCTGAACTTCTCCCCCTCTCTCTAAGGGAGACTCCAGACCCCCTCCTGAGGAAACACATTTCACACGCTTGGACCTGGACCTGGTTCTTTGGGTCCTGACCTGGACCTGGTTCTTTGGGTCCTGACCTGGACCTGGTTCTTTGGGTCCTGACCCAGCTTTCAGGACCACAGGTGAGGGTAGGAACCAGGACTGAGGGTAGATCCAGAGCTTTGTCTTCCTCAGCTCTCTTTTCATCACAACGGTGCGGTAGAGCGACTGCAGCTCCGCCCCCGCTGCTCCGATTCTCCGGCCAAACTCACGCTCCATCGTCCCCTCACTCGTGAACAAGATCCCGAGGTCCTTGAACTCCTTCACTTGGGGTTCCAATGATTTTTACTCATAATTGTCGAAACCTTATCGCTATCAGGTTGTGGAGATTGTAGAACTCTGAAGCATTTGAAGATACTTAAAGAAATGATATCATACGAAGCAAAAATGCCGACGTTTGCACCGACCAACCGTTTCAAATCCTGCACGCGTTGGCGTTTCCTGTGAGCGGGAGCCAATCAGGTGACTGGATCAACTGAAGAAGAAGAAGAAGAAGAAGAAGCAGAAGAAGAAGAAGAGACAGAAGCAGCTCAGCGTGTCGTGAACGAGGAAGCAGAGGACGCGTGATTAAAACCCCGTATTTCCGATCACTTACTTCTCCATTAGGGAGATTAATGAGGGCGGATCAGGCCGGGGACGCCGGCACCTCCGTGACAAATGACGCTATTACCTGTTTGGGATGATAAAAAAGTGTGTGTGTGTGTGTGTGTGTGTGGAGTGTGTGTGTGTGTGTGTGTGTGTGTGTGTGTGTGTGTGTGTTTATTAGAAGCTCTTGGTGCTGCTGCCGGAGGAAAGCTGCATGATTTAAACACCTGTGTGTCTACTTTTAAGTGTGTGTGTATGCGTGCTTGTGTGTGTGCGTGTGCGTGTGCGTGTGTGTGTGTGTGTGTTGTGTGTGTGTGGGCGGGGTAGAGAACGTCAATCAATCCATCGCGTGTTTGACAGATATTTTAAATGCAAAGTTGCTTTTTCCAGCACACATCACTCTCTGACAGACGGCCCTGCAGGTAAATATGTGTGTGTGTGTCTGTGTGTGTGTGTGTGTGTGTGTGTGTGT
The DNA here is from genome assembly GCF_963691815.1 of Echiichthys vipera. Classification (NCBI taxonomy): domain Eukaryota; kingdom Metazoa; phylum Chordata; class Actinopteri; order Perciformes; family Trachinidae; genus Echiichthys; species Echiichthys vipera. Next base: position 1,317,170 of record NC_139843.1, read on the forward strand.
GTGTGTGTGTGTGTGTGTGTGTGTGTGTGTGTTACACTGTAGTCTGAAGTGTCAACAGTCTGATGATAAGAGCTGATACACAGCACGATGCTGTGGCTGCTCATAATAAAGACTGTATGAGATCTTTCTTTCTTTTCTTTAACGCAATCAGTCGAGTTCACGTCTGAATGAAGCAAATTTTAATATATTTAAACGCATTTTAAACATGTTTAAACACATTTACACACATTTGAAATGCATATAAATATATATAAACACAATAACATGCATTTAAATGTGTTTCAAATGCGTGTAAACACATTTAAAACACATTTATATGCTTTCTTCCTCTTAAACGCACACCTCATCTCTCTCTCCCTCACGCATGCGGACACACACACACACACACACACACACCTCGTCTCTCTCTCCCTCACGCATGCGGACAGACACACACACACACACACACCTCGTCTCTCTCTCCCTCACGCATGCGTACACACGCACACACACACACACACACCTCGTCTCTCTCTCCCTCACGCATGCGTACACACTAAGACACACACACACACACACCCCCCTCATCTCTCTCTCTGTCTCTCTCCCTCACACATGCATGCATGCACACTAACACACACACACACACCCACACGCGCGCACACACACACACACACACACCCGGTGTTAGGTTACCACACAAGTAGACCGACCCCAGACATGATATATCGTTCGTTAGTCATGCTCCGTAATAACGCTAAATTATATATATTAACTGATTTCTTGACTAATCGATGGAATAATCGGTAGAAGACTCGATCACAAAAAGATTCGATAGCTGCAGCTCTAACGACAATAACACCCACATGTGACGTCTCCTTCCACCACCACAACCATGACTCTGCTCTCTGCTCTCCTGGTTCCTGCCTGGGACCAGATGTTGAGTCTTGCTGCAGGGATTTGCTCCCATTCAGACACGAGAGCATCTGTGAGGTCCGACCCTGACGCCGGGTGATACCCATGGATGTGTAAGGAGGACCGGACACGGGGCCCGAGGCAGAGGAGAGCCGCTCAGTGGAGCATGAAGCCGCTGCGTCTAAAAATACCCGGTGATCTGCACTTTGTGGAGACTTCTACTCACCACTTCCTGTTTGGAGCTCCCGTTTCTCACTAATTGAGGTCACGCATGCTTTTCTGTTCCCAGCTGAAAACAGCAGGAGCTCCTCTGAAAGGAGCCCAGCTTGATAACGCTTCGGAGGCACAGCGGAGACGCTGCTTGTGTCCGGTTGCTATGATACAGAATATGTGCAGCAGTAAACGTGTTGGCCCCGTGCTCTGTATGAAGGGGAGGCTGAAGCACAGACAGGTGTGTTATTAAGCACCCAGAAGAATCTGAATGAACAGAAACTTTGCTAAGTATGAAAAAAATCAGCTTTGAAAACGATAAAAACGAGGCAGTGACGCTGGGGGCGTGTCCTCTGACACCACGGCCAATCACAGGAGAGGTGGCGCCGCTCTCTACTGTCAGGAAATGGACGCTTCATCTGCTGCAGGAAGAGAAACTGACACATGGTCGTTTGAGGCGAGCTATGGTTTGTGATGCTAACGTGTTCGCAGCCGAGTGTGAAACGGCCGGGATGAGGATCAGCACCTCTGAATCTGAGGCCGTGGCTCTCAGCAGGAAACCGCTGGATTGTTACTCCAGGTCAGGAATGAGTCCTGACCCCAAGTGAAGGAGTTCAAGGACCTCGGGATCTTGTTCACGAGTGAGGGGACGATGGAGCGTGAGTTTGGCCGGAGAATCAGAGCAGCGGGGGCGGAGCTGCAGTCGCTCTACAACACCGTTGTGATGAACAGAGAGCTGAGGAAGACAAAGCTCTGGATCTACCCTCAGTCCTGGTTCCTACCCTCACCTGTGGTCCTGAAAGCTGGGTCAGGACCCAAAGAACCAGGTCCAGGTCAGGACCCAAAGAACCAGGTCCAGGTCAGGACCCAAAGAACCAGGTCCAGGTCAAAGCGTCTGAAATGTGTTTCCTCAGGAGGGGGTCTGGAGTCTAAAAAGTATGATGTAATGTTTAGATGCCATAATTAGGACCGGAGTAGATCCTGAAGCATGGACTAATTCAATTAAATCGAATTGAATCGAACCCAAAGAGTGTCAGCCCTAATAAGAACTGCTGCTGCTTTAAATGTCTGTCACGTACACTTTAGGGCGCCCTCCCACTGTGCCTCCGTCCCGTGCCCCGTGCTTTAGGGTCCTTGTCCCCCCCTCCAGGCCCGTTTGTACTCACACTACCTGGGCCTCGGAGAATGCTTCTTGCTGCCTATACGTCATCACGCCGTAACACGTCACACGCATTGATGACGTCATGGCGATGCGTGGCTTTGTTTCCAGATCTTTCCGTAGACCTCGGAGTTTTTGTGCGTCTTGTCGACTGTTTTTGAATCTTTTCATCGACCAAATCTGCAGCAAACACTCCACCTCCGCATCACACCAACGTGAACCTTTCACCGCCATTGTTTGAAATGTCCGCGCATGGTCCCTCCTTCTTTTTTCTACGTCCCAACAGGCGCACAGGAAATGACCTCAGAACCGCCGTAGGCCTCGTGCTCGTACACGTGCGCAAGCTCGTGCTCGTACACGTGCAAACGTGCTTTACTAAAGCCCACCTCTCCCAAACGGGCCGTGGACGGCAAGCGTGCCGCTCCTAGACGTGGTACGGTTGCACTCACACTGGTCAAACACACTAGGCTTTAGCTGAAAAACCTGTTTTGGCGCGGTGCGGAAGGACAGTGTGAGTGCGCCCTAAAACTCATGTTTGCTGTTTTTATTCTCATGTTTTCTGGCTGCTGTGTTTGTGAACGACCTGCAGAGCGTCCTCTCTTCCAGCGTTGCATGCTGGGAACATTTCAGCAGCGTAGAGAAGCGACGAGGAGTCACGGCACAAACCTTTGAACCCTGTTTGATAAACAGTTCGTTCCCTTTGTGGAAAGGAGACAACAGATCTGAACCAGTCCCCAGTAAACATCACCGTCAGCGTGCTCGTGCTGCAGATGACCTCGTGGGGTTCATCTGCAGCTCGGTGCGTCGGTCGCGCCCGTGAATGAGTGAAGGTTAGCGTCCATTCACACGGCGGCCGCGTGCGTCCTCTCTCTCCCACAGTGAAAGGAGCAGCTCTCTGCGGCGTGAAAGGACTGAAAAGGTTCAAATGTTCTGAGGCTGAAATTAGGCTGAAAGCACGTCCTGGTTATTGAAATCAACAGTTTGAAAACAGGAAAAATAGGGAACGAGAGAGCGGACGACGGTGAATGATGGAGGAGAGGAGGAGGAGAGGAGGAGAAGAGGAGCGCGGAGATCAACGTGGTGTTTATTCAGATGTTTCATTTTTATTTATTCTTTATTTAAAGTGACAGAAATGTACTTTAAGTGTATTTAAATATGTATTCATTATTTAATTGTTCAAGAAGTGGTTGAAAATGTTCCGTTTTAAATTAATATTATATTTAATTTAATCCACTGCACATATTTCTAATATGTTCTTCATGGGTAACCCCGACCTCTGCCAACAAAAATGAAACATGCGTAAAACTCATGCATGAAGGCGAAAGACTCGATTTCTATCCAGCACATTTACCCAACTTCTCCTCATCTCATCCCCGATCGGTCGTGTGTTTGTGCGTGCAGCTCTGACTGCAGCCTCTGGTCAGGGGAAGCTGGAGGTCTGTCTTGTGTTACTGGAGCAGGGGGCGGCCGTGGCCCAACCCGACACGCGAGGCATCGTCCCGCTGTTCAGCGCCGTCCGACAGGGACACTGGCAGGTTAGTGGCGAACAGTGAACATATTTCCTCATGTTTAACCCCTGAATGCTTTACATTAGAGGTCTAATCTGGGGCGGGAGTAGCTCAGTCCATAGGTGACTTTGCTGGGAACCGTAGGGTTCCTGGTTCAAGTCCCTGTGTGGACCATGAATGGAGTGTGGACTGGTGGCTGGAGAGGTGCCAGTTTATCTCCTGGGCACTGTCGAGGTGCTGTTGAGCAAGGCAAGGCACCTAACCCCCAACTGCTCGGGGTGGCGGTCACTCAGAGCCCCCTCGCTCTGACATCTCTCCTTAATTGTGTGTGTGTGTGTGTGTGTGTGTGTGTGTGTGTGTGTGTGTGTGTGTGTGTGTGTGTGTGTGTGTGTGTGTGTGTGTTCTTCTAATCATGTTAAATCTTCTTATTTAAAGTGTAAAGAATCAAACGGCTGCACAACAACAACATAGCAAAGCTGCATGTGTGTCTGTACGTGTGTGTGACGTTCTGGCGTCCTCATACTTTTGTCCGTGCGGCGTTCAGTCCTCCTCACGTGAGCACAGACTCGTTCATCCCTGAGTCATCGCCGTGATAATGAAGTGTTGGAGCGGCGCCCTGCAGCAGCTGCTCTGTGAGTTTTATCACCTGGAAATAATAAAGTATTCCAGACGTTTCCAGCGCCGCGCCGCACCGCCACACCTCTCACACGTATGTCAAGCGTGTGTTACGGTTCGAGCCGCGCGTGTTGTCGACTGGAGGAGACTCAAGGTGAGACTATACGAGCCTGATCATCCTCACACACGCGTGTTTTAATGGACGCAGAGCGGCTGTTTCTGAGATTGAAGTCAGTGAAGTGAGAGCGGCTGCAAATTGAAAAACAGAGAGAGACGAAGCAGAAGGAGAACAGGAAGCCGGGCCTGCAGAGCGACGGGCCGCAGGACGCCGCAGAGGAGAATAATGAGCGGAGCAGTCAGCGCTCCCAGCGGGCGGGAGGCGACCTGCGTCCTGCATCAGGAGCTCCACACGTCAGCGGGGGTGTGATTTGTTTTCAGTAAGAACTGTTTCTGCTCTGAGCCTGAAGGCAAAGCTCTGGATCCACCGCTCAGTCCTGGTTCCTACCCTCACCTGTGGTCATGAAAGCTGGGTCAGGACACAAAGAACCAGGTCCAGGTCAGGACCCAAAGAACCAGGTCCAGGTCAGGACCCAAAGAACCAGGTCCAGGTCAGGACCCAAAGAACCAGGTCCAGGTCAGGACCCAAAGAACCAGGTCCAGGTCCAAGCGTGTGAACTGTGTCTCCTCAGGAGGGGGTCTGGAGTCTCCCTTAGAGAGAGGGGGAGAAGTTCAGCATCCGTGAGGAACTCGGAGTAGAGCCGCTGCTCCTTTGTGTTGAAAGGAGCCAGTTGAGGTGGTTCAGGATCATCTGGTCTGGATGAACCCTGGGCGCCTCCCTAGGGAGGTGTTCCAGGCACGTCCAGCTGGGAGGAGGCCTCGGGGAAGACCCAGGACCAGGTGGAGAGATTAGATCTCCACACTGGCCTGGGAACGCCTCAGGATCCCCCAGTTAGAGCTGGTTAATGTGGCCCGGGAAAGGGAAGTTTGGGGTCCCCTGCTGGAGCTGCTGCCCCCGAGACCCGAAAAAGCACGTTCACCCAGGAGACCGCGGTCCCTGTCCCAATGCAAAGACACGACCACCGTCTTTTCCACATAAGCACATGACTTAATCATTACATTACATTTAGCGACTTCCATTCACACCCATGCGCAGCACAGGGAGCAGTTTGGGTGTTCAGTGTCTTGCCCAAGGACACGTCGACATGTGGACCAGAGGAGCCCATCATGAGTTCACGACGTCAACAACGAGACTTACCTACTGGTCCCTGTACCAGCTCCTCTCATAGTAAAGTCCATTACAGTGGAAGGAGCCCATTGCTGCTTTGTTGTGTGTGTAGGGACTCTTCTCATGCTGCTGCAGAGGTTTGCTGTTATTTTCAGCAGCATTAGTGGTTAAAAAAGACCTTTGAATGCCTTCACCGTGCTGCCCCGAGCTAACCACTGTTAGCCACGCTCGGCTGTTAGCATCTCTCCAGGAGTTCGACCTTAATAGTTGATACAGGGAAATTTGATGAATGTAAGTAAGTGCGTGAGTCGACAGATTGTCAGACGGTCTTTAACAGCGAGAATGCGCTCGCCCTTGCTCCCCTCTGTACGCACGGCTAAATCGGAGTGGCGCGGCTCAAAGATGGCCTCAGTAATGGGCTCAGATGGCGCAGTCAGCTTTACAGGACGTACAGTGCTGCGATAAAGCGCGACATCAGGCTTCCCTCCCCTCCGGCTCTTACACTGAGATGCTGTAAGTGGTTTAAAGAGGCGTTTCCCTCCTCTCCCAGAGCGCTAACGTGTGCAGCCGGACCCGTGCATCTGGATGATGGGTAAACAACAGTGAGGATTAACGTCCTGCTAACATCGCTAATGACACTGTGACGCTCAGCACGCCACCGTACGTGTGTGTGTGTGTGTGTGTGTTAATGTCAGAGTAATCCAGTTGAGGGGGAGGAGGCGCTGAAACAGAAGGAGATGTCTTCTGTTCTTCTTCATGACTTTTAACTTCTGTGTTTTTAATCCAGCAGCTGATTTAAACAAACGCTCGGCCCCTCGAGAAATAAAGAGCGCTTGACTTCAGCTTTCAGACGATCGACTCGATCTGGGAACTTGTAATGAACTCCGATGCGAGCCTGTTAACGAGCGGCGCTCTGTTTGTGGGTCATTACAAATTCATGCTGTGCAGCCAAACTCATTCTGATTCTAGTGGAGATCCAAAAGTCACTGCAGAAACCACAGATGCCAGGATGAATTATGGGTAAACGGGCTCTAAAGGAGGCACACGATGCCTGTGATGTTTCCATCTGAAGGACTCCAAACAACAACAGAGCGTAAACGTCCTGCAGCCTCAGTGCAGAGTCGGGACAAAGTGCAGCAACTATAAAATCAGAGATACATTGAGTTACACTATAATGCATTTAACAACCTCTCAGCAGCTTTACGAGCAACAAATGTTTTTGTTTTATAGAGAAAATGAGGCGGGAACAGGAACATTCAGCGGACTCTCATCCTTGACCCTGGACACCCGCGGATGCAAGTCCATGTTCTACATAAGTTTCTATGGCACTAAATGAAGTCTTCTGACGACTCAAGGCGCTTTCACAGTGTTTGTCACATTCACACTGATGCAGTGGACGTCTACAGACCATCTAATCTAATCTAACCATTCACACCACATTCACACACCCATGTGCAGCACAGAGAGCAAATTGGGGTTCAGTGTCTTGCCCAAGGACACTTTGACATGTGGACCTGGGGATCGAACCACCAATCTCTCGAATGGAGGACGACCCACTCCTCCACTGAGCAACAGTCGCCCCGAAACCTACTGTTTTAAGTTTCCTGTTCCACCACAGAGAGAAGTCCCTCCCCTGCTGGTCGACCACCCTGGATCCTTATTTCTGAAACAATACGTCCGTTTTTGAAAGTGTGAATGAACTCATGTGTTGTGAATTACACGTATGATGTTTGTCCGCGTAGTTTAGTAAGGTTTGCGTGAAAGGGCTCAGTCTCGCAGGTCTCTGCTGATGGTGGTGGTGCCTGCTGCCGTGGTCCTGTCTAACGTTCCTGTCTGTTATAGTGAAGGTTTGCGTTGCCACCGTACTCTACGGGGGAATTGTTGGGTCTCTGTAAATCATAAATAAGTCATAGAGTGTGGTCTTTACCTACTCTGTAAAGTGTCCTGAGATCACTGCTGTTAGGATTTGACACTTTAAATAAAACTGAATTGAATTGAAAACCTTTGTTTCTCACTCTCTAACACATTGATTTTACCTGTTGTGTTTTATTCAGCGGCTCTTTTTATAAACCAGGAAGAGAGAGAAAGAGAAGGAACGAGTGAAGCGTCCAACGTTTTATATATACACACATTTATATGGTTAGAGGTCTTTGGATAACTTGTGATGGTGAGCTTCCACAGATCATGTGTTTGAAGTTTTGTGCAGTTTGCAAAAGCAGGTTTGACACATTTCTCTATCGAGTCCAGGCGGAAATGAGGGTGGTCTAAAACCACAAGATCCAGGGGAGGTCAGGGAACGCGTGCATCTTTATCATTTGCATGTGTACGTTGCGCATTTTGTGTGTGCGGAGCGGAAGTTTCACCTTGTCCCCCGTTTGCTCCCAGAGCGGTGAAGCAGGCAGACAGAAGGTGAAGCAGGCCGACAGAAGGTGAAGCAGGCAGACAGAAGGTGAAGCAGGCAGACAGAAGGTGAAGCAGGCAGACAGAAGGTGAAGCAGGCAGACAGAAGCTGAAGCAGGCAGACAGAAGGTGAAGCAGGCAGACAGAAGGTGAAGCAGGCAGACAGAAGGTGGAGCAGGCAGACAGAAGGTGAAGCAGGCAGACAGAAGGTGAAGCAGGCAGACAGAAGGTGAAGCAGGCAGACAGAAGCTGAAGCAGGCAGACAGAAGGTGAAGCAGGCAGACAGAAGGTGAAGCAGGCAGACAGAAGGTGAAGCAGGCAGACAGAAGGTGGAGCAGGCAGACAGAAGGTGAAGCAGGCAGACAGAAGGTGAAGCAGGCAGACAGAAGGTGAAGCAGGCCGACAGAAGGTGGAGCAGGCAGACAGAAGGTGAAGCAGGCAGACAGAAGGTGAAGCAGGCAGACAGAAGGTGAAGCAGGCAGACAGAAGGTGAAGCAGGCCGACAGAAGGTGAAGCAGGCCGACAGAAGGTGAAGCAGGCCGACAGAAGCTGCAGCGCCTTTTCTCCCAAACACAACACAAAGCAAACAACTTTTCCTCCGCCTTCGCTAGAGAAGCCGTCCCATCTTCCCTCAAACAACAGAAAAGGTCCAGCAGGGCCATAAAAACATTGGTATTTTTGCTGATTGTGACATCATTTCATTTCTTTAAGGAGTTAAAGGACAAAATGTTCAGCGTGGTGATTTCTGCTCTTGTGCGCTGCAGCGGGTATCAACAGAATCTTTCCCCTTCAGGCTCAAACCCTTTAATACTGTGTGTGCACTTGGAAATGGCCCAGAGTCACTGATGGTGTCCAGCAGAGAGAGAGAGAGAGAGAGAGAGAGAGAGAGAGAGAGAGAGAGAGAGAGAGAGAGGGAGAGAGAGGAGCTGCTATCAGCAGAACACAAAGCCATCAGAGGGATTTGCTCCGATGGAGAGATGGTGGAGGACTGTGTCAGGGTTCAGAGGAGGAGGAGACACAGTAAGGATGGGTTTAGAGTTAGAAGTGAGCAGAAAACCTACGGACACCCGCGTCTTCATGACTCATTCATGATGAACTGCGGCCTTTAAATAATATCATCTGATCAGATTCTAGTTTTTACAGTTTCCAAAGTGACAAAGCGACTTTCAAACACCTGAAACATGAACTCCCGTCTGCAGCGGCTCCGTCAGGCGTGTCTGCAGACGCCTCCCTGCCCTCGTGTTGTCAGGACTTCCTTCCCTGTTGTGAAGCTCATTTTAACTGTTTCAACAAAATGAAACCGCAACACACAAGAGGCATAATTGCGAAGATGCTCCCGGCCGCCGCCGTCGAGCCGAGCGCACAGACCGGCGATAAGCTCCAGCGGTCTTCACCAGTTTCATGCAAGGCTGCTTTTAATAGCTGCTCCTCGACCGGCTGCCCACTGGGACGAGCTGAGCTTCAGAGTGCAAGTGAACAAAACGAGAGAAAGAGGGATCGAGAGGCAGGAAGTCACCGAGGGCTGATTTAAATAATGAGTCTCATCTCTCACCGGACATGCGCGGGAATGAAGAGATGCAGGGAAGTGATGGACGGAGGGTGGAGAAAGGGAGGTGCAAGGTGATGTTCCACAGAGCAGCAGTGTTTTCATGGGTTTAGGCTTCGTGCACGACTCGCCGGCATCTCAGAGGGACGCGGAGTGAAGCGAGCAGATGAGCAGGAAACGGCGGTGAGCCACCGCAGAGTCCCAGAAGCTTCGTTAGAAACAACAGTGTCATCCAGTGAAACCGCCCGCGGGTGGGTTTGTGTTCGGACGGATGTCACATCCATAATAAAGTCGTGACATTTTTATTGAGCTCACATAGAACAACAGGGTTCCCACATCTATTTTCAGTCATTTTGCATCTTTTTGTGGTGGTTTTGCATCTATTTCTAGTCATTCAGCATCTTTTTGTGGTGGTTTTGCATCTATTTTTTGTCATTTTGCATCTTTTTGTGCTGGTTTTGCATCAATTTTTAGTCATTTTACATCTTTTTGTGGTGGTTTTGCATCTATTTTAAGTCATTTTGCATCTTTTTGTGCTGGTTTTGCATCCATTTTTAGTCGTTTTGCATCTTTTTGTGCTGGTTTTGCATCTATTTTTAGTCATTTTGCATCTTTTTGTGCTGGTTTTGAATCTATTTCTAGTCATTTTGCATCTTTTTGTGGTGGTTTTGCATCTATTTTTAGTCATTTTGCATCTTTTTGTGCTGGTTTTGCATCTTTTTTTAGTCATTTTGCATCTTTTTGTGCTGGTTTTGCATCAGTTTTTAGTCATTTTGCATCTTTTTGTGCTGGTTTTGCATCTATTTTTAGTCATTTTGCATCTTTTTGTGCTGGTTTTGCATCCATTTTTAGTCATTTTGCATCTTTTTGTGGTGGTTTTGCATCTATTTTTAGTCATTTTGTATCTTTTTGTGCTGGTTTTGCATCCATTTTTAGTCATTTTGCATCTTTTTGTGGTGGTTTTGCATCTATTTTTAGTCATTTTGTATCTTTTTGTGCTGGTTTTGAATCTATTTCTAGTCATTTTGCATCTTTTTGTGGTGGTTTTGCATCTATTTTTAGTCATTTTGCATCTTTTTGTGGTGGTTTTGCATCTATTTTTAGTCATTTTGCATCTTTTTGTGGTGGTTTTGCATCTATTTTTAGTAATTTTGCATCTTTTTGTGGTGGTTTTGCATCTATTTTTAGTCATTTTGCATCTTTTTGTGGTGGTTTTGCATCTATTTTTAGTCATTTTGCATCTTTTTGTGGTGGTTTTGCATCTATTTTAGTCATTTTGCATCTTTTTGTGGTGGTTTTGCATCTATTTTTAGTCATTTTGCATCTTTTTGTTGAGACGACAGAATAAAATAAATCCTTTAACATGTGGATACTGTGTCTTTAATTAACACCACCTGCGTTTTTGCATTTTATTTTGAAAGGTGAACGCGCTGAGGACGGACGTGGGAGCTCTGTGTCACAGTCGTGTTGATTCAGAACGGAACAAAAGAAGCCCCTCTCCGTCAGACCCTCCTGTTTTTATAACTGTGCTCAGACACAAATGATGAAGCACTGCACAAAATAATAATGCAGCACAGATTCTGACGCCCCGTTTGAGCCCAAACATAAAACTCCCAAACACAGGAGCTTTCACTGGCAGCAGCGATCGCCATGATGTGTAGATATCAAACACGTGACAGCCTTTAGGTAAAAACGCCACGAGTTTGATTCCAAAAAGGCCCTGGAGTCATGGAGGTTTGAGGAGCAGCACACACACTCAGGACGCTTCACACTCCTCCTCAGCCCAGACGTGTCTCAGAGAAACGGGAAGAAAAGGCACAAGGTCAGGGCAGGAGGACGTGTGTGTGTGTGTGTGTGTGTGTGTGTGTGTGTGTGTGTGTGTGTGTGTGTGTGTGTGTGTGTGTGTGTGTGTGTGTGTGTGTGTGTGTGTGTGTGTGTGTGTGTGAAAACAAGTCTGTAACCATCAGCGTAAACACACACTCCACACACAGCAGCTCCAGGCTCCTGTCAGCCGCGTCCCCGAGCTCAGGCCCCCCGAGCTCGGGTTAGAGGCAAGGCCACGGCAGCCTGCGTCCGGACGAACACCGCGCCCAGGCTGTTTACACCAAACGCTGAAACGGACACGGGTCAGACTCTGTCCTCGCCCGGTGGCTCAGATCTCATGGGGGTCTCACATTTGTGGTGGTTTTGCATCTATTTTTAGTCATTTTGCATCTTTTTGTGGTGGTTTTGCATCTATTTTTAGTCATTTTGCATCTTTTTGTGGTGGTTTTGCATCTATTCTTAGTCATTTTGCATCTATTTTTAGTCATTTTGCATCTTTTTGTGGTGGTTTTGAACCATTTTTTGTCATTTTGCATCTTTTTGTGGTGGTTTTGCATCTATTTTTAGTCATTTTGCATCTTTTTGTGGTGGTTTTGCATCTATTTTTAGTCATTTTGCATCTTTTTGTGATGGTTTTGCATCTATTTTTAGTCATTTTGCATCTTTTTGTGGTGGTTTTGCATCTATTTTTAGTCATTTTGCATCTTTTTGTGATGGTTTTGCATCTATTTTTAGTAATTTTGCATCTTTTTGTGCTGGTTTTGCATCTATTTTTAGTCATTTTGCATCTTTTTGTGCTGGTTTTGCATCTATTTTTAGTCATTTTGCATCTTTTTGTGCTGGTTTTGCATTAAAAAAAAAGAAAATGGCCTGATGGCATCAGAACACACCTTCAGCTAAAGAAAATAACAATCACTTATTCTAACCAATAACACTTCCAGTGTCTGTTTTGAAGTCTTCAAACATTAGACGCGTCCTGCCGAGCCGTTCGCCGACGTGCTCGGATGGAAATGATCAGAATAAATCTTTTGCTGCTGCCTGCGAACACTTTCCCGTGTCCTTGGATAAAAAAGAAACGGGCTGGCCGTCCTGAGAGCGAGCAGCTGAAAACACAACGAGCTTTGTTCAGAAGTTGGAGCCGACCTTCACACGAACACAGAAAAGTGATCGGCCTCGTCGTCGCTCTGTCATCGTATCTGGAATAAATAACGCTCCCACTTCTGTTCTGCATTTCATTAAGGGAACAAGCACCAACACCTTCGACATGTTCCTGTCTGAGAAATCTGAACGCTCTTCTTTCTATTGTTCGAAACCACGTCCGTAAAGTGACGACGGTAAAAGGAGCATCGCAGACGGACATCTGGACTTGACCGCTCATGTGCCAACGGCGTTTATCCGCCTCTAGAGTGAGCGTCTGCAGTCGCCCGTACGTGACATCCATTATTAGAGAGCGGGTTTCTTATTGGACACTGAAACTGGTTTGGTCCTCCAGTCATCAGTTCATGTACGCATCTGACCAGGCTGGGACTGGACCAGGACTAGTCCCAGCCTGGTCCCTGTCCTGGTCCTGGTCCAGTCCCAGCCTGGTCTCTGTCCTGGTCCAGGACCAGTCCCAGCCTGGTCCTGGTCCTGGTCCAGTCCCAGCCTGGTCCTGGTCCTGGTCCTGGTCCTGGTCCTGGTCAGATGCGTACATGAACTGATGAAGCCTCTTGGATGAGAGGTGAAACGTCTTCCTGACAAAGAACCAAGTCCAGTTGCTTTGGACTGAAACTACTTTGAGGACTAAACACAGTGTTTTCACAGGACGACCTGCAGGAATCAGGACCCCTAAGACATCCTATCTTCTACAGTTTATGAAACAGCGACACTATGTGACTGTGACTGTGGCAAAAACGCGTTAATCCTGACATCTCTATGAGAGACAGACATCTCCGAGTTTGTCTCTCGCTGTTCGAGCGTTTGCAGCCAGGAAGTTGCGCACGCCCGTCAGGTTCCCTCCAGGTTTTCTATTTACGGTGCCCTCTCTCTCTCTCTCACTCTACGGAGCCACGCACCGTTCATCTCACCGCACACACGGCCACGACAGAGCCGGAGGTAAATCAGCTAAACACCTCCTTAATGAGGAGCAGTGAAGTCTGTCGTCCGTGTCACCAGACTGCAGAGTTACAGAAGGACAGACCGTAGACTCAGGATATTTAAAGGGAGGCTTTCAGTTCGACACTGACACTGAAAACTGTCCGTTTCCTCTCTGCAGGGTGGAGCGGGGCTTTTATTAAAAACTGCTGCTGTCAGATGATGAATGTCTTCAATCATTAGCTCTTAGATAAACAGGGAAATGAGCTCAGAGCCTCTGTTTCACGCTCCTGTCAGACTGGACTCTAACGTCTCTGATTCATTATCGGTCCACCTCCTCTCTCTCTCTCCCTGCCCTCCACCTCTGCACCTCTGCACCTCTGCCGTCCTCTCTCTCTCTCTCCTCTGCAGCTTCATCCTGTCCTCCTCTTCCTGTCTCCTTCTCCTCCGGTTCATTACTTCTCTTGCTCTTTGTTTTCTGATCTCTTCATTGTTTCATATCCAGCGTCACATCATCCGTCTTCCTTCTTTCCTACCATTTGTTTTTCTGTCGTCCGCCTTTTTTTAATCATTTCTGTTCTTTCTCAGTCTCGTCTTTCTTTCTTTCTCTCATATATATTTATCAACTGGTCGCTGGTGAGAGGAGGTCACTGGTTTAAATCGCCTTATTTTACACAAACCACCGCTGAAGAGGAACCTTTGACATGTTTGCATGTTACATGTTGCTGCAGAGCTCCAGACTCAGGCCTCAACCTGGATCAGGAGCCATGATGGAAAATCACCGCTACAGGGTCTCACAATCAAAATCATCAATCATGACGCCGTCATTAAGAAGCGTGCAGGAAATAACTCATTAACTTTTAATTACAGTTACAAATCCAAACCAAAGTTATCTCAGTACACTTTAAATATAGAGCAGGTCAAGACCACGCTGACGTATCCATGTCAGCCACCAGGGGAGCTATGGGTCGCTCCACCAGACGAGCTACGGGTCGCTCCTTCAGGGGAGCTATGGGTCGCTCCACCAGGCTAGCTGAGGGTCGCTCCACAAGACGAGCTACGGGTCGCTCCTTCAGGGGAGCTACGGGTCGAGGTTGAGGTGGACGAACGGAGAGAGATAAAACAGCGAGGGCTGAAGAGAAGAGACAGACCAGGGAAAAGGACAGGAAGTGTCCAAAGTTTGGATCGTTTCAGGCTGAAACTGAAGGAAAACTCTGTTCAGTGTTTCTACTGTAAAACACAAATAGCTTAGCACGTTAGCATGACGCAGCAGAAGGATCCGGTCACGACACTTTGCCGGCTGCAGCGCGGTACACGCACGGAGCTCTGCGTTGGAACTCGTATATTGCTTTAATGTGGTGCTTAAACAGGTTTTTGACATAATATTGTATTAAATTTAAGCAATAAAAATGTTAATTTAGTTCTTCATTTTAGGAGACACGTCTTATTTTCTTTTTTGTATTTTTACTGTTGCTCTTTAATTAAATACCGTATTTTCCGAACTATAAGTTTCACCTAAAAACCTTCAAATGTCTCAAAAGCCGACAGTGCTCCTTATAATCCGGCGCTCCTTATATATGGACCAATATTGAGCCGCACAGGTCTCCAACTACGGTGAGCAGCCGCCGACTCTATTTTCCCCGTAGAAGAAGTAACGCGCGGTGCATGTTGAGATATACGACTGCGTGAAGCGTGCCGTTTCATTTCCATGTGTGTGTTTGTGTAAAGAGCCCAAAATGGCTCCTGTTAAGAGACACGCTTACGACGCAGAGTTTACACTCAAGGCCATTAGTCACGCAGGAGAACACGGGAATAGAGCAGCAGCCAGAGAGTTGAACATGAACCAATCAATGGTGCCGAAGTGGAGGAAGCAACAAGACGACCTCCCCTGACTGTTTTGTTGACGTTCCCTTTAGCGCAGCTCCATCTAATGGATGCAGAACGTGACCCCAGCCTCCACTGGAGCGTCTGTTCTATGCACCTTATAATGTGGTGCGCCTTATAGTGCAGAAAATACGGTACTTAAGTTGTTGTTAGCTGACGAGTCGATGTAGTCACCAGCTCATCTCCATAAACAGAGTCTGCGTAGAGTCCAATCCCGTGTGAGCGTACTTTGGTTTCATGCAAGTGAACGTGTTGTTCTTTCTGAATCCACCCTGTTTCTATTTCCAGCTCCACTCTCATGTCTGTGGGTTTCCTCTCGCCTGTATCCATCCATCGCCCACCCTCCACCTCTCTCTCTCTCTCTCTCTCTCTCTCTCTCTCTCTCTCTCTGTTGTTTGTGCTGCAGGGCTGCAGAGGCAGAGCGACAGGGACCGGCAGATGAATCAGCGGCGCTGGAGGGCAGATGAACAGGGGTGGTAGCCCGAGAAGAGGCAGAGAGGCGTTTGTACGGCCCGCGGCCTCCGGAGAGACGGAGCGGGGAACAGACAGAGAGAAGCAGTGCTGCTGTTTAATGTCACCATCACCTCTGTGGAGCTTCTACAACAAACTTTCCAGAACCAAGTTTTTCAGCTGCTGCTGCTGCTAAAGTGAGCGGCTGCGACCTCGAGGAGAATCACAGCCTCAGGAAACTTTACAACCACAAACTAGAGACCTGCAGCGTTCAGAGGATGATGGAGAATCACCGTAAAGGCTCATTTCTGCTCCACGTTAGAGACGCATACAGACACGGACGCAGCCTTCTGTGCGTCCTCTGCGTCTACTTCCTCCGTGTTTCTGTCCGTACCCTGAAAGCTTATCACTGCAGGGGTGTTTTCACCTCTCTGAAATCTCACCTTCAAATGTGTCCAACAGCTTTAGTTGGTACATCACAGTCTCAAGCTAACAAGCTAACAAGCTAACAAGCTAACAATCAGCAGAAACTAAAAAGATGCTAACTACAACAGACTCCTCATCTGAGTCGGGGTCTTCAACACGCTGAAAGCTCATTTGCGCTCTACGTTAGAGACGCATACGGACACGGACGCAGGCTTCTGTGCGTCCTCTGCGTCCGTCTCCTCCGTATTTCTGTCCGTATCCTGAAAGCTCACGGAAGCATACAGATACGGAGCAAACTTTGCAGTACCACCTGAAATCGTGGGGGCAGTGTCGAGCACCGGACACTAAAAAGTGGCGTGAATATCAGGAGCGAGCGAGTCATCGAAGCCCCGACGGACGTCCTGAAACACTGACAGAGACGCTGGTCGTCACTTTGTCTCATCTGTCGAACCAACGTGTGGAATTCTCCGTCCACACTCTGGGACGTCTTTAGTGTCTCACAGACCACCGCCGTCTACAACGCTGCCGCCATTTTGACTCAGGACGCTTCTCTCCTCCATCGCCTCCATCTTTGTTGGGGTCAAACTTTACTGGAGGAACTTTTGAATGTGAGCGACGCCCTCTAGAGGAAGTTTGGATCAACGTCCGTTCAACGTGAAGGAGCAAGAAAGCACGAGAACAGAGACGAGGAGAACCAGGAGAACACACGTCTGTGTTCACACACGGAGCAGGAACCAGGAGAACGCACGTCTGTGTTCACACACGGAGCAGGAACCAGGAGAACCCACGTCTGTGTTCACACACGGAGCAGGAACCAGGAGAACGCACGTCTGTGTTCACACACGGAGCAGGAACCAGGAGAACACACGTCTGTGTTCACACACGGAGCAGGAACCAGGAGAACGCACGTCTGTGTTCACACACAGAGCAGGAACCAGGAGAACACACGTCTGTGTTCACACACGGAGCAGGAACCAGGAGAACGCACGTCTGTGTTCACACACGGAGCAGGAACCAGGAGAACACACGTCTCTGTTCACACACGGAGCAGGAACCAGGAGAACGCACGTCTGTGTTCACACACGGAGCAGGAACCAGGAGAACACACGTCTCTGTTCACACACGGAGCAGGAACCAGGAGAACACACGTCTGTGTTCACACACGGAGCAGGAACCAGGAGAACACACGTCTGTGTTCACACACGGAGCAGGAACCAGGAGAACACACGTCTGTGTTCACACACAGAGCAGGAACCAGGAGAACGCACGTCTCTGACTGGCGTTCTTCCTCTCTGACCAACCCAAGACTCAGCTAATTGTGTGATTCCTTCATCCACTAAAGCCCCTTTAATTACCGTCATTACACTGATGTCTTTCCTTCAGCCCTGGCAGGAGGCCAGACTGGTGCACGGGTCAAATGGGTTTAATTCGTTTCACTTTGAACATCACACTGACATCAAAAGTAATAACTAAGTACTTCAAAGGTCCAATATGTTACATGTAAAAGGTAATATTATAATATCATACATCAATATAAAATAATATTAAGCCATATACAACCATTTAAAACAAAAAGCAGGTGTATCCAAGTGTTTTATGCCTTAAAGCTTTTCCACAATCACACACCCGCTGCTCAGAGCTGATGGGAGGATGGACGGAGCTAAATACGAAGCAATCCTGGAAGAAAACCTGCTGGAGGCTGCAAAACACTTGACACTGGGAAGGAGATTCACCTTCCAGCAGGACAATGACCCTAAACATGCAGCCAGAGCTCCAATGGGATGGTTCAGATCAAAGAATACTCATGTGTTGGAACGGTCCAGAGCTAAATCCGGTCGAGCATCTGCGGCAGGACTTGAATGTTTCTGTTCACAGACGCTCTCCATCCAATCTGGCTGAGCTTGAGCTAGTTTGCAAAGAAGAATGGGCAAAAATCTCAGGGCGCACTCACACTGTCGTTCTGTCCCGGGCCAAAACCGTTTTTTCAGCTAAAGCCTAGTACCTTTAAGCAGTGTGAGTGCACCCGCTCCGCGCATAACAGCCGACAGCAGGCTGTCCACGGGCCGCTTGAAAGAGGTGGGCTTTAGCGGAGCCGTTTGCACGTGTAGGAGCACGAGCATGAGCCCTACGGCGGTAGCTTTATGTCCGCCTGTTCGGACATGTAAATAGAAGGAGGGACCATGCGCGGACATTTCAAACAATGGCGGTGAAAGGTTCACGTTGGTGTGATGCGGAGGTGGAGTGTTTACTGCAGATTTGGTCGATGAAAAGATTCAAAAACAGTCGACGAGACGCACAAAAACTCCGAGGTCTACGGAAAGATCTGGAAACAAAGCCACGCATCGCCATGACGTCATCAATGCGTGTGACGTGTTACGGCGTGATGACGTATAGGCAGCAAGAAGCATTCGCCGAGGCCCAGGTAGAGTGAGTACAAACGGGCCTGGAGGGGGGGACAAGGACCCTAAAGCACGGAGCATGTGACGGAGGCACAGTGTGAGTGCGCCCTAACTCTCTAGATGTGTAAAGCTGATAGAGACACACCCCAAAAGACCTGCAGCTGTGATTGCAGCTCTACATAGTACTACAGACACAAGGGGCTGAATACAAATGCACACAGCACTTTTCTCTCTCCATCATGTAAAATCACAATAACACACATTTAAGTTTGTAAAGTGACAAAATGTGAAAAAGTTCGAGGGGCATGCATACTTTTACAAGGCACTGTATATAGTGTACACACACACACACACACACACACACACACACACACACACACACACACACACACACACACACACACACACACACACACACACACACACACACACACACACACACACACACACACACACACACACACACACACACACACACACACACACAGTGACAGTGAGCTGCAGCAGTGTGCACTGAGGCCTGAGGTGTTGAGCTCAATGACAAATGTTTACCATAGTGCTGATAACCCCGAGGGCAGACACACACTGCTACAACCTCTTACATGCAGAGTGTGTGTGTGTGTGTGTGTGTGTGTGTGTGTGTGTGTGTGTGTGTGTGTGTGTGTGTGTGTGTGTCACAGTGTAAACAGATTCAGGAAACAGTATCAAAGAGTGTGTTTCCACTCACTCTAGTGTCATTTTTATCCTTTTTTCCCGTCCTGTTTAAACATTTGTGCACGTAAACACGGGGTCCTGGTTCGACCTGATAAACTCTTATCCTGGTTTAGAGAGACCAGAGTATTTGACCTGGTTTAGTCCCAGAACAGGGGACCTGCCTCAGTCCCTCTGGAGAGACAGAGACACACCAGGCCGACAGGCAGTGAGCGACAGTCGCTCTGGTTTTCATTTGGACGATTATATTTGAAGATACCAACGTTGACAACCGTGGACCGGGTTCAAAGGGATAAAGCAATGATCATCATCATACATCTTCAACCGCTTGTCCCTGTCGGAGTCATGGGGGGCTGGAGCCGATCCCAGCTGACATCGGGCGTGAGGCGGGGTCCACCCTGGACAGGACGCCAGTCTATCACAGGACACATAGAGACGAACAGAGACAGACAACCATTCACACCTACGGGTGATTTAGAGTCATCAATGAACCCAACACCTGCACGTCTTTGGACTGTGGGAGGAAACCGGAGAACCCGGAGAAAACCCACGCAGACACGGGGACAACATGCAAACACCCTACAGAAGGGCCCCAGCCGGGGTTCGAACCAGGAACTCTCTCGCTGTGAGGCGACAGAGCTCCGCCTTGAGACAGGAAGCAGGTGAAAATCACTGAGATATGTAAGGCTCTGATTTTGCTTCATAGACAAACAGATGCAACATTTTGCTCTGCAGCAATAATCGAACGCACCTCGGGTGATTCAGCATGTGCAAAAGTTGTGAGCAGCAGATGGACGTCTGGGTCAGAGCAAGAGAAACACACCGGAAAAGTGTGTGTCGCTACCGAGCCGCCGGTGTCACCATGGTGATTCAGGAGAAGGTTGATGTCACCGTGACCAGGACTGCCGCCCCCGTCAGTCGGGTCATCAGATACAATCAGGATTCATCAGCCGAGGTGCTCCGTGACATTTGGGGAGTGTGTGTGTGTGTTTGTGTGTGTGTGTGTGTATGTGTGTGTGATGGGCTGCAGCCGCAAAAACACAATTTATTTCAGGGGAAAGTGAGAAGGAAACATCCATAAGGTGTTCCCCAACACACACACACACACACACATTCAGTCTAACGGAGAGAGAAGGAGCTTCTTAGCGCTGGACATGAAATGAGTGTGTGCTTCCTTATGAAAGCCTCGCTGCCAGTATGAACAGGCCATCGGGCGGACCGGGCGCTGCTGAGAAGCATCGAGAAAAAGGCTAAAAAGCCCCAAGTGGATGCAGCAGAATGTGCCAGACTAACATGTGTTTGTCGGTGCACCACAAGACGGGTTAGGGCGACGACATCAAATGCAGCAGAAGCATTTCAGTTGGATTCGGAGTCGCAGCAGAGAGACGTGACCCAGCAGGGACGGATCGAGGACGAGGTCAGAATAGCGGCTGTCAGGGGGAGGTTTCATGTGGGGAGGGTGAAGCAGTCGGGTTGCCAGGTTGGTCAGACCCGGCCCAGTAGCTCCAGGAGACCGGAGTCTGTTTGAGCCTGTTTGAACCCGTCCCCTCCAGAAAACCACAGCATCAAAACAAGGATTAGAGGAGTTTGACTGACAGTTAGCGTTAGCCGTTAGCGTTAGCCGTTGCAGCTAAGTGCAGATGAAAGTGATGTTAGCATCCAGGAGCAGCGTAGCCATGTGGGCGTGCGTTTGAATGGCGTTCCTCTCCTTTCTCTCAGTCCATGGAGCGAATGCTCGGCCTATAGTGACTCTGGTTGTTGCCCGTCTCCGCTCACTCAGCTGCTGGGACAAAGAACGCCCCCTTCACTGAGGCTCCCAAGCAGCTGCAGGATTGGCTAACTCCATTTCACCCAGTGCCAGCCTACAGTAGCTGCACCCAACAACAGACAACCCTGGCAACCAGCAACGCCCAACGCTATTGGCTGCTACCATGGAAACACAACGGGACAGGAAGTCAAACATTTCAAATATTCATTCAGACTAAATATGGTTTTACTTTCATTGTATTCCCCTCAAACCGCCCCGGGGTGTTTTATGTTTTTTAAATACAGCTTTTAATAAAGATTCAACAGATTCAACCTTTAACCAAAAGTCTCGTTTGATTGTAAAGGTAAACAGAAGAGTGTATACATTTGCTTTACACACACTTTGTGTCCCTGCTGCAGGAGAAGTTGCCCTTTGCGGATAAATAAAGTCATTGATTGATCGAGTGACTGAGCGGCGCCGCGGGCACACGGCAGTGATGTGTTTGAGGCTCCGCGGGTTCACACCAACACCTGAAGGCCGTCACCCTCAGCACCGTGAAACCACATGCTCCTGTTGTGCTGCTGGATAGAAGAAGGGGATAAATGTAATTGAAGGAGAGCAGGAGAGACGCTGAGTGTGTTTTGTGGATTCAGAGTAGTAAGGATTTGTTTCCTTGAAGGTGACGGCTGATTTGCTCATTGTTGCATTGTGATAAGCGCCGCAGCATCGAGTGTTCATCAAACTGCCTCCACGTGTTCGTCTTCTCCACATCTACATCCTCTCTGTCCACCACCTTCCTCCTCCTGCCCTCCACCTTCCTCCTCTCTGTCCACCACCTTCCTCCTCCTGCCCTCCACCTTCCTCCTCCTGTCCACCACCTTCCTCCTCTCTGTCCACCACCTTCCTCCTCCTGTCCACCACCTTCCTCCTCCTGCCCTCCACCTTCCTCCTCCTGCCCACCACCTTCCTCCTCCTGTCCACCACCTTCCTCCTCTTTGTCGACCACCTTCCTCCTCCTGTCCTCCACCTTCCTCCTCTCTGTCCACCACCTTCCTCCTCCTGTCCACCACCTTCCTCCTCTTTGTCGACCACCTTCCTCCTCCTGTCCTCCACCTTCCTCCTCTTTGTCGACCACCTTCCTCCTCCTGTCCTCCACCTTCCTCCTCTCTGTCCACCACCTTCCTCCTCCAGCCCTCCACCTTCCTCCTCTCTGTCCACCACCTTCCTCCTCCTGCCCTCCACCTTCCTCCTCCTGCCCACCACCTCCCTCCTCCTGCCCTCCACGTGCCTCCTCCTGTCCACCACCTTCCTCCTCCTGCCCTCCACCTTCCTCCTCTCTGTCCTCCACCTTCCTCCTCCTGTCCACCACCTCCCTCCTCCTGTCCTCCACCTTCCTCCTCCTGTCCACCACCTTCCTCCTCCTGCCCTGCACCTTCCTCCTCCTGCCCTCCACCTTCCTCCTCCTGCCCTCCACCTTCCTCCTCCTGTCCACCACCTTCCTCCTCTTTGTCGACCACCTTCCTCCTCCTGTCCTCCACCTTCCTCCTCCTGCCCACCACCTTCCTCCTCCAGCCCTCCACCTTCCTCCTCCTGTCCACCACCTTCCTCCTCCTGCCCTCAACCTTCCTCCTCCTGCCCTCCACCTTCCTCCTCTCTGTCCACCACCTTCCTCCTCCTGTCCACCACCTTCCTCCTCTTTGTCGACCACCTTCCTCCTCCTGTCCTCCACCTTCCTCCTCCTGCCCACCACCTTCCTCCTCCAGCCCTCCACCTTCCTCCTCCTGTCCACCACCTTCCTCCTCCTGCCCACCACCTTCCTCCTCCTGTCCACCACCTTCCTCCTCCTGCCCTCCACCTTCCTCCTCCTGCCCTCCACCTTCCTCCTCTCTGTCCACCACCTTCCTCCTCCTGCCCTCAACCTTCCTCCTCCAGCCCTCCACCTTCCTCCTCCTGTCCACCACCTTCCTCCTCCTGCCCTCAACCTTCCTCCTCCTGCCCTCCACCTTCCTCCTCCTGCCCTCCACCTTCCTCCTCCTGCCCTCCACCTTCCTCCTCCTGCCCACCACCTCCCTCCTCCTGCCCTCCACCTTCCTCCTCCTGCCCTCCACCTTCCTCCTCCTGTCCACCACCTTCCTCCTCTCTGTCCACCACCTTCCTCCTCCTGCCCTCCACCTTCCTCCTCTCTGCCCTCCACCTTCCTCCTCCTGCCCTCCACCTTCCTCCTCCTCCTGCCCACCACCTCCCTCCTCTCTGTCCACCACTTTCCTCCTCCTGTCCACCACCTTCCTCCTCCTGTCCTCCACCTTCCTCCTCCTGTCCTCCACCTCCCTCCTCCTGCCCACCACCTTCCTCCTCTCTGTCCACCACCTTCCTCCTCTCTGTCCACCACCTTCCTCCTCTCTGTCCTCCACCTTCCTCCTCCTGCCCTCCACCTCCCTCCTCCTGCCCTCCACCTTCCTCCTCCTGTCCACCACCTTCCTCCTCCTGTCCACCACCTCCCTCCTCCTGCCCACCACCTTCCTCCTCCTGTCCACCACCTTCCTCCTCCTGTCCACCACCTTCCTCCTCTCTGTCCACCACCTTCCTCCTCCAGCCCTCCACCTTCCTCCTCTCTGTCCACCACCTTCCTCCTCCTGTCCACCACCTTCCTCCTCCTGCCCTCCACCTTCCTCCTCCTGTCCACCACCTTCCTCCTCTCTGTCCTCCACCTTCCTCCTCCTGCCCTCCACCTCCCTCCTCCTGCCCTCCACCTTCCTCCTCCTGTCCACCACCTTCCTCCTCCTGTCCACCACCTTCCTCCTCCTGCCCACCACCTTCCTCCTCTCTGTCCACCACCTTCCTCCTCCTGTCCTCCACCTTCCTCCTCCTGTCCTCCACCTCCCTCCTCCTGCCCACCACCTTCCTCCTCCTGCCCTCCACCTCCCTCCTTCTGTCCACCACCTCCCTCCTCCTGCCCTCCACCTTCCTCCTCCTGCCCTCCACCTTCCTCCTCCTGTCCACCACCTTCCTCCTCCTGCCCTCCACCTTCCTCCTCCTGTCCACCACCTTCCTCCTCCTGTCCACCACCTTCCTCCTCCTGCCCACCACCTTCCTCCTCTCTGTCCACCACCTTCCTCCTCCTGTCCTCCACCTTCCTCCTCCTGTCCACCACCTCCCTCCTCCTGCCCTCCACCTTCCTCCTCTCTGCCCTCCACCTCCCTCCTCTCTGTCCACCACCTTCCTCCTCCTGTCCACCACCTCCCTCCTCCTGTCCTCCACCTTCCTCTTCCTGTCCACCACCTTCCTCCTCCTGCCCACCACCTTCCTCCTCCTATCCACCACCTTCCTCCTCCTGCCCTCCACCTTCCTCCTCCTATCCACCACCTTCCTCCTCCTGTCCTCCACCTTCCTCTTCCTGTCCACCACCTTCCTCCTCCTATCCACCACCTTCCTCCTCCTGTCCACCACCTTCCTCCTCCTGTCCACCACCTTCCTCCTCCTGTCCACCACCTTCCTCCTCCTGTCCACCACCTCCCTCCTCTCTGTCCACCACCTTCCACCACCTTCCTCCTCCTGTCCACCACCTTCCTCCTCCTGTCCTCCACCTTCCTCCTCCTGTCCACCACCTTCCTCCTCCTGTCCACCACCTTCCTCCTCCTGACCTCCACCTTCCTCCTCCTGTCCACCACCTTCCTCCTCCTGTCCACCACCTTCCTCCTCCTGTCCACCACCTTCCTCCTCCTGTCCACCACCTTCCTCCTCTCTGTCCACCACCTTCCACCACCTTCCTCCTCCTGTCCACCACCTTCCTCCTCCTGTCCACCACCTCCCTCCTCCTGCCCTCCACCCCCCCGCGGAGTGAAACCAGCACTCCTGCCTCCGTCCGTCTCCCTGTCATTGATTTTCCTGTCAGCAGTCAGACCCCCCAAAGATCCACAAAGACCAACAGCTAAAACCTCCACGCTGCTGAAGCCTCCACCTGTCAGACTCCCACTGTGCTCTGCGTGAGTGTGTGTGTGTGTGTGTGTGTGTGTGTGTGTGTGTGTAGCTCTGATCACTTAATAACCCACCAGCATAAAACTCAACATAAAGCTCTCTACAGTCCACACACACACACACACACACACAATAACAAGTGCTGTGATCCATGTTCTAGTCACTACCTCTCTGTTTGAGCGTATTATCAGTGAGAAGAAGTTGTTGATTGCACAGTTTAAAGCTTTAAGATAATAATAGTTTGCGTTGGTTCCCTGTAACCGTCCCTTTCACTGTCTGCAGCCTCGCACACACCTAACCCGCATCCCTGCAAGAGGCAAGTCAACAAAACAGGATACGGATAGAAATACGGAGGAAATGGACACAGAGGACGCACAGAAGGCTGCATCTGTATCTGCAGGGTACTTCACTCTGTTATTATATTATTCATGTTACACACACACACACACACAGGCCCGAAATACACACACACAGGCCCGAAATACACAAACATGCACAAACAGGACCTACATGTGGAGATCCAGGTATTTAACCTCTCACAAGGCCGATGATGTCACTGGAACCCTTTGTGCTCCAAGTGCCAACGACCCTCACTGTAACGACGGTCGAAGTAGGTTTGGACTTGGTTAGTGCTGGTCCTGGTCCCAGCCTGGTCCTGGTCCTGGTCCAGTTGTTGGTGGAAGTAGGTCTGGACTTGGTTAGTGCTGGTCCTGGTCCCAGCCTGGTCCTGGTCCTGGTCCAGTTGTTGGTGGAAGTAGGTCTGGACTTCGTTACTGCTGGTCCAGTCCCAGCCTGGTCCTGGTCCTGGTCCTGGTCCAGTGGTTGGTGGCGTAGGTCTGGACTTGGTTAGTGCTCTATTGAGTGTGAACCACAGTGGTTGGAGTCACAGGACGACGTTTGTGAACAGTTGTTCTTTGAGGTTGGATTGTTGGATGAAGGGATGAAAGGGCAGCATTGTAAACTGGAGAAAAGTGGAGTCTCAGACCTCCTCCTCTGGTTACCATGGTCCAGTCCCAGCCTGGTCCTGGTCCTGGAGTCTCAGACCTCCTCCTCTGGTTAGCCATGGTCCAGTCACAGCCTGGTCCTGGTCCTGGAGTCTCAGACCTCCTCCTCTGGTTAGCCATGGTCCAGTCCCAGCCTGGTCCTGGAGTCTCAGACCTCCTCCTCTGGTTAGCCATGGTCCAGTCACAGCCTGGTCCTGGTCCTGGAGTCTCAGACCTCCTCCTCTGGTTAGCCATGGTCCAGTCACAGCCTGGTCCTGGTCCTGGTGTCTCAGACCTCCTCCTCTGGTTAGCCATGGTCCAGTCACAGCCTGGTCCTGGTCCTGGTGTCTCAGACCTCCTCCTCTGGTTAGCCATGGTCCAGTCCCAGCCTGGTCCTGGTCCTGGTGTCTCAGACCTCCTCCTCTGGTTAGCCATGGTCCAGTCACAGCCTGGTCCTGGTCCTGGTGTCTCAGACCTCCTCCTCTGGTTAGAGATGGTCCAGTCACAGCCTGGTCCTGGTCCTGGTGTCTCAGACCTCCTCCTCTGGTTAGAGATGGTCCAGTCACAGCCTGGTCCTGGTCCTGGTGTCTCAGACCTCCTCCTCTGGTTACCATGGTCCAGTCCCAGCCTGGTCCTAGTCCTGGAGTCTCAGACCTCCTCCTCTGGTTAGCGATGGCTTCTCTACTTTTACACAGATGCTTCTTTTCCTCCTCTTTCAAACCGTCTGTTCGTAACGAGGAGCGTCCGGGTTCAGGAGCCGTGTGTTCTGATCAGTGATGTGCTTTGTCATTTCATAAAGCTTCTGTCAGGCCACAGCGTCGCTCTCCAGGGACATGAAGTATTCATGTGGTATTTGTTTCCTTAAATGTATTTGTTAAATAAATGATGGCGCCGCCCAAAGAGTCTCTGCAGACCGAGGACAGAACGGTCCGTTCCTCAGACGGAGCGAACTGAAAGAGTAAAGTCTGGAGTCCGTCCGTGGACAATAAATCGTGACAGAACCTGGAGCCCGAAGAGACAACAACACAGATTAAGGAGGACGTTATGGCTGAAGGGTCGTTCCTGCTATGCAACAACATTTCAGTCCCCCTCAGGTAACTCCTTATATTTCTTTACAACGTGTCAAATGTTTATAACAAACGGTTTAAACTAGAGAGACAGGTCTTTAACATGTAACGCATGTCTACTGTACATGAGCTAAGGGCGCACTCACACTGTCGATCCGACCCGCGCCAAAACAGGTTCCACAGCTAAAGTCTGGTTCCTTTGACCAGTGTGAGTGCAACCGTACCGCGTCTAGGAGCGGCACGCTTGTCGTCCACGGCCCGTTTGGGAGAGGTGGGCTTTAGTAAAGCACGTTTGCACGTGTACGAGCACGAGCGTGCGCACGTGTACGAGCACGAGCATGCGCACGTGTACGAGCACGAGGCCTACGGCGGTTCTGAGGTCATTTCCTGTGCGCCTGTTGGGACGTAGAAAAAAGAAGGAGGGACCATGCGCGGACATTTCAAACAATGGCGGTGAAAGGTTCACGTTGGTGTGATGCGGAGGTGGAGTGTTTACTGCAGATTTGGTCGATGAAAAGATTCAAAAACAGTCGACAAGACGCACAAAAACTCCGAGGTCTACGGAAAGATCTGGAAACAAAGCCACGCATCGCCATGACGTCATCAATGCGTGTGACGTTTACGGCGTGATGACGTATAGGCAGCAAGAAGCATTCTCCGAGGCCCAGGTAGTGTGAGTACAAACGGGGCTGGAGGGGGGGACAAGGACCCTAAAGCACGGGGCACGAGACGGAGGAACAGTGGGAGGGCGCCCTTACACTCAAAATGTCTGTGCATCTTTCATCCATTCCTCCCGTTCTCAGGGCTTTGAGATCAGCAGGTGGAGCTGGTCTTGGGAGCGTCCTCCTCCCTGTGGTTACTGCACGGTCCTGTTTCCTCCCACGTGCAGCGGCGCCGTACTCGCCTGTGTTCATTAGTGTCCTACTTTCAGCAGTAAGTGGCGGTGAACTCCTGCTGCACCGTAGCGTGCGTGAAGAGTTCCCCAATAACAAAACAACAACATATAAACAGCCAGAGGTGCAGATATTAATGATTTAATGCAATTACACTCGGCGGCCTTTGTAGTGTTTGCATATTTACACGAAACAAGACAAAAACTCTTAACACCAATTACCTTCAACTGTACGGGATTAAGTCGCTTAATGATGTATTAACATGCAGCGGCCTTTCGCTGCAGAACCTCTGCTGAATATAAACCGGAGCGTGATGAATGGCCGCGGGGTGGTGGAGGATGTGAGGTCGTGCTCCGCGGAGCCGGGATCTCTGACGGGACGTCCTGACGCAGCAAACTGGGTCTTATCTGCAGTGGGAGGTGTCTGCCCGTCCCTCCGCTCTCAACGCAAAAGACTCCCCGCTGAGATAAGAGGTGAGAAGAAGGAGAAGATGCCTTCGTGGAATAAGTAGCTGATCTGTTTTGTGCGGTGCAGGGAGCGCTGTGCGTCTCCGCTCTCTCCCACTTCCCCTCCACAGAGGACGCGAGGCCGTTCACACTCTTTGTCACATCTGTTCGAAGCCAGACGACTGTTTAAAAGGCCTGTTTATGTGTCTGCTGTGAGTCAAACCTGCCAGCGGCTCATGTAAACAGGCACATTGACAAGTCTTTGGGGCGCGGGGGGGAAACCGTGGGCTTGTAAAGCTTCAGCCTCACTGTTTGAACGCGCAAACACCTCACGCCCCCCCGGGGAGCACGCCATCTTTCTTCTTCAAATCGATACAAACATCACTGTTTCATCCAAAATCATCAAGGCACCTGCACTGCTCGTTCTGTCCCGTAGGACTGCAGTCTCTCTAATGTCCAGCAGGAGGAGACTCCACTTAAAGCTGCATTCTCTCTAATGTCCAGCAGGAGGAGACTCCACTTAAAGCTGCATTCTCTCTAATGTCCAGCAGGAGGAGACTCCACTTAAAGCTGCATTCTCTCTAATGTCCAGCAGGAGGAGACTCCACTTAAAGCTGCATTCTCTCTAATGTCCAGCAGGAGGAGACTCCACTTAAAGCTGCATTCTCTCTAATGTCCAGCAGGAGGAGACTCCACTTAAAGCTGCATTCTCTCTAATGTCCAGCAGGAGGAGACTCCACTTAAAGCTGCATTCTCTCTAATGTCCAGCAGGAGGAGACTCCACTTAAAGCTGCATTCTCTCTAATGTCCAGCAGGAGGAGACTCCACTTAAAGCTGCATTCTCTCTAATGTCCAGCAGGAGGAGACTCCCCTTAAAGCTGCATTCTCTCTAATGTCCAGCAGGAGGAGACTCCACTTAAAGCTGCATTCTCTCTAATGTCCAGCAGGAGGAGACTCCACTTAAAGCTGCATTCTCTCTAATGTCCAGCAGGACTCGGTTCCCTTCGTTCAAACCAACGAGCCGTTCAAAAGAACCGAACGTCACATCAGGAGGAGCAGCTCGATTAGTGAGTGAGGACAGAGAGAAGGACAAACGGATGCTGTGGACGTTTCGCCCCCGAGCAGTTATTGATTTTAAAAAAAGCAACAAACGGAGCCTTTGACCCTCTCACGCAGCACAAACCAGAGGCCTGAGCTCACGGGTTAAAAGTCGGCCTGTTGATCGCCGTGTGGCTCAGTGAGCAAAGAGAAACACGCTGTCACAACAGCGACCTGTCAGGGAGCAGCTGCGGCGCCATCAGGATCTTTGTTTGTC
The DNA here is from genome assembly GCF_963691815.1 of Echiichthys vipera. NCBI lineage: Eukaryota > Metazoa > Chordata > Actinopteri > Perciformes > Trachinidae > Echiichthys > Echiichthys vipera. Next base: position 1,346,920 of record NC_139843.1, read on the forward strand.
GACGGAGCGATCCGCTGAACGCTGAGCGCCGACCACGACCTCCCAACAGCCGGGCTGCAGAGAGGATGTGAAGTGAACGAGGAAACATCAGGTGATCAAGTGTCCGTACGACGGCTCACGTGTTTCTCTTCTCCTCACGCAGCTTTCACGTCTTTTTATGAACTCAATTGTTACAAAAAATCTATCCGTGCACAGAGTTTAGATTTGGTTTGTACAGATTTTGAGAAGCTTCTGTCTCAAAACAAGACTGGGTAAACACACGTACAGCTCTATGTGTGTTACTTTATTGTGCATTGAGGACTTTTTTTTGCTTAGCACTCGGCAAAGAGCTTTCTATTTATTTATTTTATTTTATATTTAAGAAATCTGTCGGGCGAAGAAGCTCATTTCTATTTTTGCTGTAAGTTATAAAGAAGGATCCGGGAGTTTATAAGTTGAACTTCTTCTCACTCCTATTTGAATATTTTATTTCATGATGAATGCGAATACTGTTGTAGATATGTATGTGCATTTATGTGTATGTACACATATGTGTGTTTTATTATTTTGGAGAAATATTCGAAATAAATGCAACAAACAAACAAACAAAAGACTTTATATTTTTATATTTACCAGTTTGGCTCTTTTCACTTCCTCTTACATGAAGCCACCTTTTATTATTCAGTTCATTTCCGTCTACACTCATGTTATTTACTCCACACGGTGCCGATTGCTGTTAAAACGTAAATAATTTGAGCTCATTTTACCATAAAACACAGAAACTTTACGCACTACTTGCACATTTTTAAAAGTTCCCCAAAAAACTGAGCAAACGTACGGATTTTTCAGACGGTTTGGACAAAAGTTGCACCAAATATTTTGACTCCTCACGTTTCACTCTCAGCACACTGTTCAGGATGCCGTCTCTTTATGCCTGTGATTGGTAGATGGGCGTGTCTTTGGGGCGGGGCATGAGGGCCAACTAGCTAATAGTCTATCTGTGCACAGAGTTTAGATTTGGTTTGTACAGATTTTGAGGAGCTTCTGTCTCAAAACAGGATTTTATATTTTTATATTTACCAGTTTTCTTTTTTATCTCCCTCTTACATGAAGCCACCTTTTATTATTCAGTTCATTTCATTTACATTTCCGTCTACACTCATATTATTTACTCCACACGGTGACGATTGCTGTTAAAACGTTGTATAATTTGAGCTCATTTTACCATAAAACACACAAAATTTACGCACGACTTGCACATTTTTAAAAGCGCCCCCAAAACTGAGCAAATGTGCTGATTTTTCAGACAGTTTGGACAAAAGTTGCACCAAAATTTCCTTCACTGCAGTGAAAACATCACGTTTAAAGCTTCTATCAGCAGTGGATGACCCCCCACTTCCCTTTCTGATGAGTGTTGAATCTTCCTGTGGATTAATCCAGAGGAACAAAGACGCAGTTTCCAAAAAGAGATGTTTTTAAGTGTAATCTTTCGATGTTTTCAGCTCCACAAAGAGAGAAATCTCCAAACCTGGATGAATGAAGTCAGAAGCATCTGCAGGAGTAAACACCGGTGGAGCCGCAGTGAGAGGACGCGCAGATACAAGAGCCTCAGCTGATCAGCTGTTACCACATTAATGAGAAACGCTAAGATGCACCAACAGTCCGCAGACGGGAGCGACGATGGTCCACGAATAACAGAGATGATGCAAATAACGGCTCGGACAGTGACGATCATCAGGACAAATAACCAAGAACAGCAGTGAACAATGATAACAACATGTCACGTCAGCAGGAAGCAGCACTGCGCGTCTAATGTTACCGCTATTATATGTTAATTTTATCATCAATACATTAATAACATGAATTAAACATAGACCGTATAAGAACAGACGTAGCGTCTCCGTCAGGTCCGTAATTGGTCATTTGAACCAATGAGGAGGCTGCGGGCTAAAGGCTGAGTAAAGAACGCGGATGCAGCTACTGTGACGTGGTTTGTGAATCGTGTTTTAAGGCCTCGCTTTAAGCTTTTTGGCGCGATGTGACCATAGTCTGTATAAAAAACACACGTGGGTCCGTTCTCTCACCTTGATCCAATCGTCCTCGCCTACTGGAGTCTCCATCTTGTCAGACTTTGACTCCGCCTCCTTTCCTCTGACCAAAAAAGGGCATGTATGTGACGTTGGGGGAGGGGCACACATCCATCTGGCGGACGTATACTGGATTAGCCATATTAGCCTGGGAGCTAGGCTAACAGAACACATTACTATGGCTGATAGTCCATAGTAATGGACCATATTACTATATAAAGGGGAGTTCAGAGTTTATGATCCCTGATTTAAATTAATATTCAACAAAGCTGCGACGAGAGCGACCACAGTTGAGGTTGTTCAGGATCATCTGGTCTGGATGAACCCTGGGCGCCTCCCTAGGGAGGTGTTCCAGGCACGTCCAGCTGGGAGGAGGCCTCGGGGAAGACCCAGGACCAGGTGGAGAGATTAGATCTCCACACTGGCCTGGGAACGCCTCAGGATCCCCCAGTTAGAGCTGGTTAATGTGGCCCGGGAAAGGGAAGTTTCGGGTCCCTGCTGGAGCTGCTGCCCCCGAGACCTGATCCAGGATCAGAGAGATGAACAGTTGGGCAAAAGAACCTTTCTGCTGCTGCGGTGTGACTGGACTCCTCACCGTTTCACTCACAGCAGACTGTTAACGATGCCGTCTCTTTACGCCTGCAGTTTGCTCTGATTGGTAGTTGGGCGTGTCTTTAGGGCGGGGCATGAGGCGGACTAGCCAATAGTGTTGTTTGGCTGAGGGAAATAAAACCTGATGCATTCGTGCCGAGCAGAGAACAGCAGCGATAGAATGAGTCCTACAGACGATACTACGGTCTCTCAGCTTTGGCGGATCGTCAACACGTTCTGAGCCTTCAGCCCTGAGGTCAGGAGACGGCTGTGTGTGTGTGTGTGTGTGTGTGTGTGTGTGTGTGTGTGTGTGTGTGTGTGTGTGTGTGTGTGTGTGAGTGTGTGTGTGTGTGTGTGTGTGTGGTGCAGCGTGACCACCCAGGACTCAACCTGATGACGGCAGCAGACTCAACCTGACTGAGTCATCTCTCTCTCTCACTGTGACCAATCACCTCGTCTCACGCTCCTCCTGCTCGCTCTCCCCCCCCCCCCCCCGCTCGCCCTTCTCTCCATGTCTCGTCCTCTTTCTCTAAACTCCATTCACGACAAATTGCATTCGAGTTATTACATTTCAAAAATAATTACCAGACGCCACCACCCAGAGAAACTCACAATAACAGCAACACTGAGATCCAATTCTCCTGCGTCGCAGCATGACAGACGACGTAAACGTGTAAAAACAATAACAACACAAACATCTGTGCGCCCGCGGACGCGTCAGTAATCACCTGATCTCAATAATGCGCCTGTAACACCTGAGGAGAGGTGGCGTTCGTCACCGCTCAGGAGGGAAAGACTGCACTTGTGAGGTGCAGCAGATGGAAACACGTCTGCACATCAAATATTGAGGTTTTATTTATGATGTTGAGTCAGAACCACAAAGTTTCTGAGCGTCCGGGGAAACGGGACCGATTTAAACGGCGTGCTGGGAGGGACGGATGTACAGTAACTATGGAAACGGACACTTAACGATACTTCTTCATAATTTACTGAGAAAAATAAAGACTATTTTTAGTCATTTTGCATCTTTTTGTGCTGGTTTTGCATCTATTTTTAGTCATTTTGCATCTTTTTGTGCTGGTTTTGCATCTATTTTTAGTCATTTTGCATCTTTTTGTGGTGGTTTTGCATCTATTTTTAGTCATTTTGCATCTTTTTGTGGTGGTTTTGCATCTATTTTTAGTCATTTTGCATCTTTTTGTGGTGGTTTTGCATCTATTTTTAGTCATTTTGCATCTTTTTGTGGTGTTTTGCATCTATTTTTAGTCATTTTGCATCTTATTGTGCTGGTTTTGCATCTATTTTTAGTCATTTTGCATCTTTTTGTGGTGGTTTTGCATCTATTTTTAGTCATTTTGCATCTTTTTGTGGTGGTTTTGCATCTATTTTTAGTCATTTTGCATCTTTTTGTGGTGGTTTTGCATCTATTTTTAGTCATTTTGCATCTTTTTGTGGTGGTTTTGCATCTATTTTAAGTCATTTTGTATCTTTTTGTGCTGGTTTTGCATCTATTTTAAGTCATTTTGCATCTTTTTGTGGTGGTTTTGCATCTATTTTTAGTCATTTTGCATCTTTTTGTGGTGGTTTTGCATCTATTTTTAGTCATTTTGCATCTTTTTGTGGTGTTTTGCATCTATTTTTAGTCATTTTGCATCTTATTGTGCTGGTTTTGCATCTATTTTTAGTCATTTTGCATCTTTTTGTGGTGGTTTTGCATCTATTTTTAGTCATTTTGCATCTTTTTGTGGTGGTTTTGCATCTATTTTTAGTCATTTTGCATCTTTTGGTGGTGGTTTTGCATCTATTTTTAGTCATTTTGCATCTTTTTGTGCTGGTTTTGCATCTATTTTTAGTCATTTTGCATCTTTTAGTCGTTTTGTAAACATAAAAACATAAAAAGGTAAACCCCCCTCCAGAGTGTAACTTATTCGTCTTAACAGGGCCTCAGACGCAGACGTACGCTCTCAGCTCAGACTTCCTGTGTCCTGCAGCTGCAGACGATCATTGAACGCAGTGAGACGCCCTCTGCGTTGTCACAAAATCTCGGGGCTGCACGGCTCGGATGCATTTCGATATATCTTCTCTAATTCAATAAAGTGTTCAAACTGAGCAGCCTTCTGTCTCGGTGCACGCTTGGACCGCAGCTGCTGTTCAGAGTCGGGTCTGCAGGATTATTCCACGAGTCATTTCTGACCGGCGAGAAAAGACAAAACACAAGATGCTCGTTCAGCAAACGCGTCAAAACAAAGTCACTCGTGGCTCCGCAGGTCGATGCGTTTCAAAAACAACCGTTTTAACAGAAGAGAAACTTTTTAAATGACACTTCATCCACCGCAGAGTGCAGCAGAGATAAAAGTCTCCATTAACAACCCGTCTGCAATAAACACAGAATCACTTTGGTGGTTGAAAGCTATAAAAGCTGCATCTTCAGCAGCAGCAGAAGAAAAGGTCTGATGAGGAAAAGGAGCTTCAGCTGCATAAACACTGAATATAAAAGGTCGGGGTTCAATCTAACACTAAGTGAGTCTGTTTACCACACACTGGGAGGGTGAGTGTGGCATTGATCGAAGCAGGAAGTGTTAAAAATCCCAAGTTTGAATAAAAAGCACAGAGTGAATCTCTAGCGCCTGTTAATGGATCCACCAGGATCCTCAGCTGGAGGATGTTGTTGGGGGGGAAACAGCAGCAGAGCCGTCGTTATGTGTCGTTAGGATCCTCATTAGCTGACCTTTCCGCGCCCGCTCCCCCTCGAGGTCAACAACATGCCACCTGCTTCTGTGGAGGGGATGGAGGGAAGTGTCGCCGCGCTGCAAACAGGAGGCTCCCGATCGCCTAATGAGCTACGCTGTCGTTTCCACTGTTCGGACCCAGAAGACAGGTGACAGAACACACACACACACCGGGTTATCATGGTCGGAGAAGCCAAACAATTAAAATTCAACAACAGCTGATTAACGCGACACACAATGGCGTTCCATGAGGACGCGTCGCCTCCGTCAGACCTGACAGAAGCACGTGCGGCTGCAGGACGCCGTGGCTGGACGCTGCTCTGCTCAGAGGGATTCAAAAGAAATTCACTGTTTGATCAAATCTTCCAAAAAAAAAGCTGCTGAAAGCTCAAACAGACTTGAGCAATGGTCCTTGGCTGACAACACGACCATTGTGCTCCGGACGCCGCAGCTGTCAGGGGAGAAACGTCTCAAAAGTGAATTATTTATCCGAGCGTTCGGCCTCTTGTTTGTCCTTGGGAGGTTTGATTTGATTTTTTTAAACTATTCATTCCAACATGTGACCTTCTTCTCCGAGGGTCTTTTGATATTTGTAAGAGTTGCTAACGACTCGTTCTGCAGATAAAATTCAAAATGAACGGAGGGAGATGGATGTTTTTAAATGCAGTTTGAATCTGCTCTGTCACTGTGGAGGTATCAAAGTTTCCAGTTAAAGTGTCCTCTAGGAGCCTAAACATGTGCTAAAGTGTCCTCTAGGAGGCTAAACGTGTGTTAAAGTGTCCTCTAGGAGCATAAACGTGTGCTAAAGTGTCCTCTAGGAGCATAAACGTGTGTTAAAGTGTCCTCTAGGAGCATAAACGTGTGTTAAAGTGTCCTCTAGGAGCATAACCGTGTGCTAAAGTGTCCTCTAGGAGCCTAAACATGTGCTAAAGTGTCCTCTAGGAGCCTAAACATGTGTTAAAGTGTCCTCTAGGAGCATAAACGTGTGCTAAAGTGTCCTCTAGGAGCATAAACGTGTGTTAAAGTGTCCTCTAGGAGCATAAACGTGTGCTAAAGTGTCCTCTAGGAGCATAAACGTGTGCTAAAGTGTCCTCTAGGAGCATAAACGTGTGTTAAAGTGTCCTCTAGGAGCCTAAACGTGTGCTAAAGTGTCCTCTAGGACCATAAACATGTGTTAAAGTGTCCTCTAGGAGCCAAACTTGTGCTAAAGTGTCCTCAAGGAGCATAAACGTGTGCTAAAGTGTCCTCTAGGAGCATAAACGTGTGTTAAAGTGTCCTCTAGGAGCATAAACGTGTGCTAAAGTGTCCTCTAGGAGCATAAACGTGTGTTAAAGTGTCCTCTAGGAGCCTAAACGTGTGCTAAAGTGTCCTCTAGGAGCATAAACGTGTGTTAAAGTGTCCTCTAGGAGCCAAACTTGTGCTAAAGTGTCCTCTAGGAGCATAAACGTGTGCTAAAGTGTCCTCTAGGAGCATAAACGTGTGTTAAAGTGTCCTCTAGGAGCATAAACGTGTGTTAAAGTGTCCTCTAGGAGCGTAAACGTGTGTTAAAGTGTCCTCTAGGAGCCTAAACGTGTGTTAAAGTGTCCTCTAGGAGCATAAACGTGTGCTAAAGTGTCCTCTAGGAGCGTAAACGTGTGTTAAAGTGTCCTCTAGGAGCATAAACGTGATCTAAAGTGTCCTCTAGGAGCATAAATGTGTGCTAAAGTGTCCTCTAGGAGCATAAACGTGTGCTAAAGTGTCCTCTAGGACAGTGTTTTTCAACCTTTTTTGAGCCAAGGTACATTTTTTTCATTGAAAAAATCTCGAGGCACACCACCAGCCAAACATGTTAAAAAATTATACTCTGTAGCCTATATTAACAATATAATCATTCTCATCAAAGTGTCTTGAATAGGAATCAAATAAACACAAAGAATAAAGGACTTTATCATCATTTATATTTCTTCTTTCAAATAAAAAGTGCACTTAACATGTCCACTTTAAAAATACAGCTTGAACATAACAAATGAAACAACAATGTGGTCTTAAAGGTAGTAGAAAACGTCAAAGTGTTTTGCAAACTCTAATTCTGTCCAAAATCATAAATTACCAGGAATACAGAAATATAGTGCTTATTATGACAGAAGCAATAATATTTGGGAAAGATTTCACTGTTCTACACTGAGAAATATGAAGAGTTACATGTACAAAATGTCAATCTCAGTGTATTTTACTCACTCAGTGTGAAACCTGTGCCTGTTTGGATGAACAAAAAGCTGATATCCTGGCAGGAATTGAAGAAAGACACACACACGAAGCTCCTCCTCAACAGCTCTCAGTTGCTCTCTGTTTTTAGTTTTGATGGCAGTCAGGCTTGAGAAGCTCACCTCACACAGATATGTCGTGGAAAATGGGAGCAATGTCACAATAGCTTTGTTTGCCAGAATGGGGAACTCCTTGGCAGCAGTCAACCAAAAACTGTCCTAAGGTAGATCAGCAAAGCTTAGCTTCAGACCACCATTTTGTCTCAGTTCAGTTAGTTCCTCCTGCTCCTGCAAAGTCATGTCCTTTCCAAAAACTGCTGAGCTGTATGGGTCCCTAACCCAGTCAAGGCCATCAGTGTAGGCTGAAGAGAAATAAAATGACATCTTCTCCTGGAGAGTTTTCAGATGTTTACTAATGATCTCACACAGTGCAGCAGTGTGAACATCTTGCCATTTCTTGGTGAGTGGAAACATTTCAAGGTTGCCACTTTCCACATGTTGTTGCCAGAGGTGCACCTTTGAACAGAAGCCATTTATTTCATCCGTACTTGTGAGCAGGTTTTAATTCCGGCCTTGCATTCGTGTGTTCAGTTCATTCAGATGATGAAAAATATCCGCCAGATATGCCAGCCTTGCACACCACTCATCACTTGCAAGCAGTCTTGCGTAATCGGACCCCTCATTTGTCAGGAACACATTGGGCCTCATTTATAAAACTTGCGTGAAAACGGGCGCAGATCTGAGATCGTGTGATTTATGAAACATTCGTATCTGACCAATCTCAGCGTATGAATGAGCGGGCCTTGATAAATGCGGCGGCTGAATTCAAACGTCATTAACATGTTACGCCCCTAAATATTCCTGGTTCGAGTCCTCGCCCACTGAGGTCAAACACGGAGAGGAAGAACGCAGGTTAGAAAAGAAACTTTTCCGACACACAGATCGGCATCCTGACATCCGAGATGGAGCAAAATAAAGCTGAGCTTTATGCCTTAAGAGGGGCCCATCATAAAAACGCTGTATAAGAATAACGGAGGAAGTCAAACCGAGGCAGCGCTCCACTGGGACCCGTGTGCGCCTGTGCGCACTGTTGGACAGGTGTGCCGTATTCAGCACCCCCGCCGTGAAATGCACCCCCTCGCATTATAGTTGATATTCTGGATCAGAAGGCTGTTGTTTCCACCTATAGGAGTAGTTTATTTACTACTCTACCGCACAACACCGGCGCTACCGGCGGGTTATTAGGTATTCCGTAAGAGGATAACCTTTGTCACCTAGAAGAACCATACCAAGATGTTAATCATCTGATACCTCGTTTGATTTAATGCAATTTATCGAGGGTAGCCACGAACCGAGGAGATGACTTTGGCTCTGCAGTGCGTCTTGCTGCAGCCGCGCGCCAACACATTCATTCATTAATTCAATGTCGGGGTTGCGGGGGGCTGGAGCCGAGCTGTTTTGATATTTAAAAGAATCGTGTGTTCCCCCTGGTCACCACGTTTAAAAGCGACAGCTTGGCTTCACAAATCACCTGTACATTTATCGAGTGGTAGTCTTTGCGATTGATGAATGTGTAATCATTCATGGATGGTGCCTTCAGACGCACATGAGTGCAATAAATCGCTCCAACCACAATTTTTATAATTTTTTTATTCGTTTTAAGAATCCGTTTTGATCTGTTCGTAATATTTGACTGCTTAGCTTAATGACAGCTGAGGTTTGTTCATTATTTTCAGCCAGATTTTGCTGTGCTGCACCGCAAATCCACAGGCTCAATTGTGCGTACACGATCTCAGACCAGACGTGAGATTTGATCGTAGCTCCCGCTCACGTCCAAATTGTTTGATAAATGAGGCCCCTTGAGTTCCTCCAGCAGCTCATACACACGGGCCAGCACCTTGCTGCGCGACAACCATCGGACCTCCGTGTGAAACAACAAGGCTTTATGCTCCGCTCCCATTTCCTCACACAAAGACGCAAATATGCGGCTTTTCACAGGTCGTGTCTTTACAAAGTTTACCATGCCCACAACATCATCCAACACAGGGGCTAGTTCTGCTGGTAAAGTTTAGTTTTCAAAAATTTTTTTTAGACCAATTAGGGGAAATTGGATAATTTCCCACGGCACACCTGACGATCTCTCACGGCACACTAGTGTGCCGCGGCACAGTGGTTGAAAAACACTGCTCTAGGAGCCTAAACGTGTGTTAAAGTGTCCTCTAGGAGCATAAACGTGTGTTAAAGTGTCCTCTAGGAGCCTAAACGTGTGTTAAAGTGTCCTCTAGGAGCATAAACGTGATCTAAAGTGTCCTCTAGGAGCATAAATGTGTGCTAAAGTGTCCTCTAGGAGCCTAAACGTGTGTTAAAGTGTCCTCTAGGAGCATAAACGTGTGTTAAAGTGTCCTCTAGGAGCCTAAACGTGTGTTAAAGTGTCCTCTAGGAGCATAAACGTGTGTTAAAGTGTCCTCTAGGAGCATAAACGTGTGTGAAAGTGTCCTCTAGGAGCATAAACGTGTGCTAAAGTGTCCTCTAGGAGCATAAACGTGTGTTAAAGTGTCCTCTAGGAGACTAAACGTGTGTTAAAGTGTCCTCTAGGAGCATAAGCGTGTGTTAAAGTGTCCTCTAGGAGCATCAACGTGTGTTAAAGTGTCCTCTAGGAGCATAAACGTGTGTTAAAGTGTCCTCTAGCAGCATAAACGTGTGTTAAAGTGTCCTCTAGGAGCATAAACGTGTGCTAAAGTGTCCTCTAGGAGCATAAACGTGTGTTAAAGTGTCCTCTAGGAGCGTAAACGTGTGTTAAAGTGTCCTCTAGGAGCATAAACGCGTGTTAAAGTGTCCTCTAGGAGACTAAACGTGTGTTAAAGTGCCATCTTCAGTGGTGAGGACGCTCTATATGTGTCCTTTTTGTTTCCTTTTCAACCCTGCCCTTCAGAGAGTCTGTGCACGCCCCTGCTTACGGCCCAGGACACTGACAAAACAGCCGTGTGTGACGAGAGCAGGAGGAGAACAGGTTGGTTTTGGGCAGCGTCTGGATAAATGAACGTAATATGATGTAGGCCTCATTAAATAAAGAGGATACATTCAGCTCAGCTCTGTCACGGGACAGCACACAACTTTTCTGCTGTACGCGTGTGTGTGTGTGTGTGTGTGTGTGTGTGTGTGTGTGTGTGTGTGTGTGTGTGTGTGTGTGTGTGTGTGTGTGTGTGTATGTGTGTGTGTGTGTGTGTGTGTGTGTGTGTGTGTGTGTGTGTGTGAGAGAGAGAGAGGCAGAGTAACAGTGTGAGCAGCAGAGCGGGCGAGTGAGGCTAAAAACAGTGTGGCGCGGGGAAGAGCGAGCAGGCAGGGGACAGAGATGGATGTCGGAGGCTCTCCGCCAGAACAATATGAAGAAAACAACAGAGAGGAAAACAATAAGAGAGAGAGAGAGAGAGTGTGTTTTCCAGAGGGTCTTGTTATATAGAAAGTGTGTTTGTGTGTGTGTGTGTGTGTGCTCGGGGCGCTGAACCGTGCGCTCTGATCAACAACCCTCCCTCTCTTTCACCTTTCACTTCATGAATGAGCTTCAGAGGCACGGGGAACGTGAGTGTGAGGTAAACAACGACAGTGATGTAAATACGGTACGTGCACAGATGGAGCGGAGTCAGGAAGGACGCAGCCCGCCGCTCGTTAGGAACTTCATACACTCTACATTTTAAGACGTGTACGCTAGTCACACGTGCACTACGCACAAGGAGTGAACTGAGTGACAGTAGAGGTGGTTAGGCCTTATAGATGCACACACACACACACGCACTAACAAGGACACGCACGCACACACACACACACAGGGACACACACACAGGGACACACACACAGACACACACACAGACAGACACACACACACACAGGGACACACACACAGACACACACACATACAGACACACACACACACAGGGACACACACACACAGGGACACACACACACACACACACACAGGGACACACGGACACAGGGACACGCAGACAGACGCACGCACGCGCACACACACACACACACACACACACACACACACAAACAGGGAAACATACACACACACACAGGGACACACAGACAGACACACACACACGCATGCACACACACACACACACACACACAGATGCACACACACACACACCCGACTGTAACTAATGAATTAGGATGCGTTCAGAGCGGGTGCCTCATCAACGCCATGATGGTGTGAACTCGCCGATATAAACATTTTTACCGCTCTTTCTTTTCTCTCCTCATCCACGCCACAGGTAACCTCCGCTGCTGCACTGCACCTGGTGAGGAGTCCCGCATGCCTCTACTATCATCATACTTATACTGTTATTAAAAGGTAGAGCGTCTGCGGTGGGGGAGTCACAACACTTGTTGCTTTGGGGCAAACACAAACATATTCATATACATATACACTCTCTTAACCCCTTATTTTGCTTCCACAGTGTCCAATTAGAAACTCCCTCGCTCTTAAATAACTACAGATAACGAGGTCTCTCATACACAAAGGTTCACTTTCACATACGTTTCCATTTGTTACTGCGAAGCTACAAATCACCTTTATCCAAACTTTCATCTGGAGACATTCAGCTCTTCTCCAGTTCGCTCCTAATTCTCTGAAACAAAGGTTAAAAGACTGAACGGTGAAATAAGAAGAAGAGAGAAACGTTTCCTCGGCGCCTCAGTTTGACTTTGACCTTTAACAGTTACACTAACGTTTGAACAGAGTCGTTTCCAGAGGCTGATCGTTCCCGAACACGACTGGGATGCAAATGCAAACCCATCCGTTTGGGTTTGTAACGTCTTCGGATTAGAGAGGCGTTCAAAGACGAGGAGAGCGGTCCCGCACGGGCTCCGTGGGGTTTCTCTGGCGTGTTTCTTAATCATTGTTAATCACTGGGATTTGTCTCCCATCGAGTTAGTCCTTGTGGGCCGCGAGAAGGACGGCGTCGCTAATGAAGCGAGGGAGGAGGAGGAGGAGGAGAGGACGAGAGGGGGAGCAAGAGCCTCTCAGCCTCGACAGGAAAACAAAAAACAACCTGAAAACATGAGAGGAACAAAATGGATGAAAATACGACGATGAGACGAGGAAAGACACACGATCTGCACCTGGACGGAGACGACGATGAGGAGGAGCATCAACAGAAGACACACGAGGAAACCTGTGTGAGTAACCAGAGCTGAAGGTCGAGCGTCCATGTTTACGTCCGACTCATGAGCGGTACTTTACCGCACCTCCTGGCCGTGTGTGTGGAACTTCTTTGGACGTTCAGAGACTTTTTATAAAGCTGAAATAAAGTTTTCCTTCTTTCTGTGTGGGTGTTTCTAAGAGCGCCCTCCCACTGTTCCTCCGTCCCGTGCCCCGTGCTTTAGGGTCCTTGTCCCCCCTCCAGGCCCGTTTGTACTCACACTACCTGGGCCTCGGAGAATGCTTCTTGCTGCCTATACGTCATCACGCCGTAACACGTCACACGCATTGATGACGTCATGGCGATGCGTGGCTTTGTTTCCAGATCTTTCCGTAGACCTCGGAGTTTTTGTGCGTCTTGTCGACTGTTTTTGAATCTTTTCATCGACCAAATCTGCAGTAAACACTCCACCTCCGCATCACACCAACGTGAACCTTTCACCGCCATTGTTTGAAATGTCCGCGCATGGTCCCTCCTTCTTTTTTCTACGTCCCAACAGGCGCACAGGAAATGACCTCAGAACCGCCGTAGGCCTCGTGCTCGTACACGTGCGCACGCTCGTGCTCGTACACGTGCAAACGTGCTTTACTAAAGCCCACCTCTCCCAAACGGGCTCAGCTGGTCGCAGTTATGCGTGGAGCGGTTGCACTCACACTGGTCAAACGCACTAGACTTGACCTGTAAAACCTGTTTTGGCGCGGTGCAGAAGGACAGTGTGAGTGCGCCCTGAGTCTATGAGCAGACGGTTGTTTAGTCTTAGCTGCGATCAAAACCAAGGTAAGATGGTGAATGGACTTATACAGTATAGTGTCTTCTAGTCTTCAGACCACTCAAGGCGCTTCAGTTACTTCTCACTGTCACTCATGAATTTTAAATCTGCAAAATTGAGGAAAATGTGGATTGGGAGTCGTGTTCAAGTACGGCGACATACACGTCTCCACGGATACAACTGACTGTTTACCGTCGCACAGTTTGAAGTCAAACACTGGTTTTCCTGTCCACACATCACGGCTGACTCAGCACTTTAACAAGAAGTTCACCTTGACTCCGCGCACAAAAAACTCTGGTTTCAGGAGCAACAGCTGAGGTTCGTGTGGACGAAAGGACGAACCAGGAAACAGAAACAGAGAAACGCTAGGGTTCAGAAATACCACAGTTCGTATGGACAGCCTCCTCATCTGAGTCAGGGTCAGGAAGGCAGATACAGACTTTCTCAATGAGGGAGAAACAGCAGATTCGCTTCCAACCCTGACATTTCCTTTAAACTTTAATGCTGGAGTACCAAATCATAGCAGAGACGTTCTTAATTACGTTCAAACGTGTCTGGAGTGAGACTTTAAGTTTGTTTGTAAAGGAAAAAACGTATTTTACGCTGAACATCATCCAGGAGAAACATCACAGAACAGGAAACCTTTGAAACCAGAAACCACGTTAAAAACAAAGAGTTTGTGGGTCTAAAGAGCCGGATGAAGGTTGTAATACACTCCAGCATCTGTGAAGGCCTGAGGCACGCGTCCAAAACTCTCTTTTTTAGAGTTTAACCATGAAAATCAGCCGCGCTGGAGTCAGGAGGTCGTCACCTGACGGCACACAGATGTAGTTGCTCCCACTGAATCTGTTGTTGCCACTCGTAGTTGAACGGTAACGGGAGGGAAACAGGACGGGAGCGGGGCGAGAGCGCGCTGCTGCAGAAGGAAAGAGTGAGTTGTCATCATCGACATAATTGATCCCACCCTACAGACCCTCTTCTGCTGTAATTGGAGCACTTAGCGTAAATGCGCTGGCTGCTAATTAATTGCCCGGACGTGGGCGGGGGTGGAAGGTACTTGACAAGCATTAGCGCTGATTGGAGATCAGCGTCGGAGACGGACGCCCGCGGCTGCTCGGGTCAGATTACAGAGCAGGAGGTGAGCGCCGTCAGACCTGAGGCTTTTATTCTGAAACGCCGTCAATCAAGAACAAAAGTGTCCATTCAGACGTTTCATAAGTGCATTAAAGGAGTGATTTTATATAAAGATGGAGGATATTTATATATATTTATATAAATATATGGCAAGAATACCAAAGACAAGGTCAGTAAAGTAAAAATAAAAGGGTTATTCTGTGTTAATGTGATAAAGAAGACCTCATCTCATCTTCAGCCTCTGATCCTGGATCAGGTCTCGGGGGCAGCAGCTCCAGCAGGGGACCCCAAACTTCCCTTTCCCGGGCCACATTAACCAGCTCTAACTGGGGGATCCTGAGGCGTTCCCAGGCCAGTGTGGAGATCTAATCTCTCCACCTGGTCCTGGGTCTTCCCCGAGGCCTCCTCCCAGCTGGACGTGCCTGGAACACCTCCCTAGGGAGGCGCCCAGGGTTCATCCAGACCAGATGATCCTGAACCACCTCAACTGGCTCCTTTCAACACAAAGGAGCAGCGGCTCTACTCCGAGTTCCTCACGGATGCTGAACTTCTCCCCCTCTCTCTAAGGGAGACTCCAGACCCCCTCCTGAGGAAACACATATCACACGCTTGGACCTGGACCTGGTTCTTTGGGTCCTGACCTGGACCTGGTTCTTTGGGTCCTGACCTGGACCTGGTTCTTTGGGTCCTGACCTGGACCTGGTTCTTTGGGTCCTGACCTGGACCTGGTTCTTTGGGTCCTGACCTGGACCTGGTTCTTTGGGTCCTGACCCAGCTTTCATGACCACAGATGAGGGTAGGAACAAAAGAAGTGTTGCTGCATTTTAAGGAACAACAGGAAAATAACAGCTGGACTAAAAACAAAGCTGCTAAAACCTGCAGAGACCACAGCGACCCGCGGACCCCGTGTTCACAGCAGACGGACGTTGTAAGGGCACTCGTGTGACAGCCGTCCCCCTTGGTGGCGGTGTGAGAGGCATGAGGGACGGATGAGAGACGAGCTGACGTGTCGTTTGTCACCGAGCGGCGTGCGTGGAGGGGCCGTTGTCATTTGTTTGGCTGGCGGACAGCGCGGCGGGCTGATAACGCAGCAGTGTGACAGGGCTGATCTGATATCAGCCGGGAGAGTGGAGGAAACACACTGCAGCGCCCCGGGGTCCAGGACATACAGGGGGGATATCGCATCATCTCCTAGTGCACGCACTGTAAACACGCACCTGAGCAGCGGCGAGGGCAGAAGGGTGACAGTGAGTGGACACGGGAGGAGCCGGAGGAACTGGATCAGGGACGACGGGGCGGCGTGGGGACGGGGGGGTGGAGGACTTGGTTTATTTATGAAACCTTAAAGGGACACAGAGCTGCGTTTGAAGGTCATTTATCACCTGTTCCAGTCCAGTTTAAACCGGTTCGGTCCTCCAGTCCAGTTTAAACTGGTTTGGTCCTCCAGTCCAGTTTAACCTGGTTTGGTCCTCCAGTCCAGTTTAAACAGGTTTGGTCCTCCAGTCCAGTTTAAACTGGTTTGGTCCTCCAGTCCAGTTTAACCTGGTTTGGTCCTCCAGTCCAGTTTAAACCAGTTTGGTCCTCCAGTCCAGTTTAAACTGGTTTGGTCCTCCAGTCCAGTTTAACCTGGTTTGGTCCTCCAGTCCAGTTTAAACCGGTTTGGTCCTCCAGTCCAGTTTAAACTGGTTTGGTCCTCCAGTCCAGTTTAAACCGGTTTGGTCCTCCAGTCCAGTTTAAACTGGTTTGGTCCTCCAGTCCAGTTTAAACCAGTTTGGTCCTCTAGTCCAGTTTAAACTGGTTTAGTCCTCCAGTCCAGTTTAAACCGGTTCGGTCCTCCAGTCCAGTTTAAACTGCTTTGGTCCTCCAGTCCAGTTTAAACCATTTTGGTCCTCCAGTCCAGTTTAAACTGGTTTGGTCCTCCTGCCCAGTTTAAACTGGTTTGGTCCTCCAGTCCAGTTTAAACCGGTTCGGTCCTCCAGTCCAGTTTAAACCGGTTCGATCCTCCAGTCCAGTTTAAACCGGTTCGGTCCTCCAGTCCAGTTTAAACCGGTTCGGTCCTCCAGTCCAGTTTAAACTGGTTCGGTCCTCCAGTCCAGTTTAAACCGGTTCGGTCCTCCAGTCCAGTTTAAACCGGT
Source organism: Echiichthys vipera (assembly GCF_963691815.1). Lineage (NCBI taxonomy): Eukaryota > Metazoa > Chordata > Actinopteri > Perciformes > Trachinidae > Echiichthys > Echiichthys vipera. Next base: position 1,363,794 of record NC_139843.1, read on the forward strand.
TTGGTCCTCCAGTCCAGTTTAAACCGGTTCGGTCCTCCAGTCCAGTTTAAACTGGTTTGGTCCTCCAGTCCAGTTTAAACTGGTTTGGTCCTCCAGTCCAGTTCAAACCGGTTTGGTCCTCCAGTCCAGTTTAAACTGGTTCGGTCCTCCAGTCCAGTTTAAACCGGTTTGGTCCTCCAGTCCAGTTCAAACCGGTTTGGTCCTCCAGTCCAGTTTAAACCGGTTCGGTCCTCCAGTCCAGTTTAAACCGGTTTGGTCCTCCAGTCCAGTTCAAACCGGTTCGGTCCTCCAGTCCAGTTTAAACTGGTTTGGTCCTCCAGTCCAGTTTAACCTGGTTTGGTCCTCCAGTCCAGTTTAAACAGGTTTGGTCCTCCAGTCCAGTTTAAACTGGTTTGGTCCTCCAGTCCAGTTTAACCTGGTTTGGTCCTCCAGTCCAGTTTAAACCAGTTTGGTCCTCCAGTCCAGTTTAAACTGGTTTGGTCCTCCAGTCCAGTTTAACCTGGTTTGGTCCTCCAGTCCAGTTTAAACCGGTTTGGTCCTCCAGTCCAGTTTAAACTGGTTTGGTCCTCCAGTCCAGTTTAAACCGGTTTGGTCCTCCAGTCCAGTTTAAACTGGTTTGGTCCTCCAGTCCAGTTTAAACCAGTTTGGTCCTCTAGTCCAGTTTAAACTGGTTTAGTCCTCCAGTCCAGTTTAAACCGGTTCGGTCCTCCAGTCCAGTTTAAACTGCTTTGGTCCTCCAGTCCAGTTTAAACCATTTTGGTCCTCCAGTCCAGTTTAAACTGGTTTGGTCCTCCTGCCCAGTTTAAACTGGTTTGGTCCTCCAGTCCAGTTTAAACCGGTTCGGTCCTCCAGTCCAGTTTAAACCGGTTCGATCCTCCAGTCCAGTTTAAACCGGTTCGGTCCTCCAGTCCAGTTTAAACCGGTTCGGTCCTCCAGTCCAGTTTAAACTGGTTCGGTCCTCCAGTCCAGTTTAAACCGGTTCGGTCCTCCAGTCCAGTTTAAACCGGTTTGGTCCTCCAGTCCAGTTTAAACCGGTTCGGTCCTCCAGTCCAGTTTAAACTGGTTTGGTCCTCCAGTCCAGTTTAAACTGGTTTGGTCCTCCAGTCCAGTTCAAACCGGTTTGGTCCTCCAGTCCAGTTTAAACTGGTTCGGTCCTCCAGTCCAGTTTAAACCGGTTTGGTCCTCCAGTCCAGTTCAAACCGGTTTGGTCCTCCAGTCCAGTTTAAACCGGTTCGGTCCTCCAGTCCAGTTTAAACCGGTTTGGTCCTCCAGTCCAGTTCAAACCGGTTCGGTCCTCCAGTCCAGTTTAAACCGGTTTGGTCCTCCAGTCCAGTTTAAACTGGTTCGGTCCTCCAGCACCAGCCCCCCGTGACCCCGACAGGGACAAGAGGCTGAAGATGAATGGATGAATGAATGTACATAGAGGAACATGTCCAAGAAGACGCAGCAGGTGGTGAATAAAACATTAACTGCTCCTTTAACTGTGTGAAATGAATGTTTGTGTGTTTGTGTGTCGGAGCGACGGAGAGAAAATGGCTGTTTGTGTTTATTGAGGTCATTTTCAATCTGCTGTTGGACACGCACACACACACACACACACACACACACGCACACACACACACACACTCGCACAGGTGTGTAGGTGTCAGTCAGCCCTGATAGGATCCTGTCAGTCAATCTGTCTCCCCCGGCTACCGAGGGCTTTCGTTCCGCCTCCCAATCTAAACTCCACTCCTCCAGCGATTCATTCTCTCTCTTTCACTGTTTGACATCAGGAAGAAAGAGAGGATTACAAGGAGGGAGGAGGAGGAGGAGGAGGAGGAGGAGGAGGAGGAGGAGGGGATGAAGAAAGGTGCAGGAAGGAAGGAAGGTGTGGAGGGGAGGGAGGAGGAGGAGGAGGAGGGGATGAAAGAGGTGAAGGAAGGAAGGAAGGTGAGGAGGGGAGGAGAGGGAGCCGTCATGTGGAGGGGAGGAGAGGAGGAGGAGAGAGAAACGTAAGAAAATCCCAGTGAATAAAGATGGACGTGTCTACAGTGGTGAAGTTTTCTCTAATGTCCAGCAGGAGGAGACTCCACTTAAAGCTGCATTCTCTCTAATGTCCAGCAGGAGGAGACTCCACTTAAAGCTGCATTCTCTCTAATGGCCAGCAGGAGGAGACTCCACTTAAAGCTGCATTCTCTCTAATGTCCAGCAGGAGGAGACTCCACTTAAAGCTGCATTCTCTCTAATGTCCAGCAGGAGGAGACTCCACTTAAAGCTGCATTCTCTCTAATGTCCAGCAGGAGGAGACTCCACTTAAAGCTGCATTCTCTCTAATGTCCAGCAGGAGGAGACTCCACTTAAAGCTGCATTCTCTCTAATGTCCAGCAGGAGGAGACTCCACTTAAAGCTGCATTCTCTCTAATGTCCAGCAGGAGGAGACTCCACTTAAAGCTGCATTCTCTCTAATGGCCAGCAGGAGGAGACTCCACTTAAAGCTGCATTCTCTCTAATGTCCAGCAGGAGGAGACTCCACTTAAAGCTGCATTCTCTCTAATGTCCAGCAGGAGGAGACTCCACTTAAAGCTGCATTCTCTCTAATGTCCAGCAGGAGGAGACTCCACTTAAAGCTGCATTCTCTCTAATGTCCAGCAGGAGGAGACTCCACTTAAAGCTGCATTCTCTCTAATGTCCAGCAGGAGGAGACTCCACTTAAAGCTGCATTCTCTCTAATGTCCAGCAGGAGGAGACTCCACTTAAAGCTGCATTCTCTCTAATGTCCAGCAGGAGGAGACTCCACTTAAAGCTGCATTCTCTCTAATGTCCAGCAGGAGGAGACTCCACTTAAAGCTGCATTCTCTCTAATGTCCAGCAGGAGGAGACTCCACTTAAAGCTGCATTCTCTCTAATGTCCAGCAGGAGGAGACTCCACTTAAAGCTGCATTCTCTCTAATGTCCAGCAGGAGGAGACTCCACTTAAAGCTGCATTCTCTCTAATGTCCAGCAGGAGGAGACTCCACTTAAAGCTGCATTCTCTCTAATGTCCAGCAGGGGGAGACTCCACTTAAAGCTGCATTCTCTCTAATGTCCAGCAGGAGGAGACTCCACTTAAAGCTGCATTCTCTCTAATGTCCAGCAGGAGGAGACTCCACTTAAAGCTGCATTCTCTCTAATGTCCAGCAGGAGGAGACTCCACTTAAAGCTGCATTCTCTCTAATGTCCAGCAGGAGGAGACTCCACTTAAAGCTGCATTCTCTCTAATGTCCAGCAGGAGGAGACTCCACTTAAAGCTGCATTCTCTCTAATGTCCAGCAGGAGGAGACTCCACTTAAAGCTGCATTCTCTCTAATGTCCAGCAGGAGGAGACTCCACTTAAAGCTGCATTCTCTCTAATGTCCAGCAGGAGGAGACTCCACTTAAAGCTGCATTCTCTCTAATGTCCAGCAGGAGGAGACTCCACTTAAAGCTGCATTCTCTCTAATGTCCAGCAGGAGGAGACTCCACTTAAAGCTGCATTCTCTCTAATGTCCAGCAGGAGGAGACTCCACTTAAAGCTGCATTCTCTCTAATGTCCAGCAGGAGGAGACTCCACTTAAAGCTGCATTCTCTCTAACAAATACAGGAGGAGGAGACGGAAATCAGTGAGTGAGGAAAACTGTTGCACACAAACACACAGAAACATGGCAGTGTGTGTGTGTGTGTGTGTGTGTGTGTGTGTGTGTGTGTGTGTGTGTGTGTGTGTGTGTGTGTGTGTGTGTGTGTGTGTGTGTGTGTGTGTGTGTGTGAGTGTGTAATGAATCACAGTGAGCTGACAGCTTCACGCAGAGACACCGACAGAGACGGAGAAATGAGAATAAAACACATTGTTGAGTGAATGACGGATAACTTTCCCGTCCTGCTGGTGCGAACGTCGTCCTGAGGGCGGCGCCAGAGCGAAGGTCACGGTGTCACCGTGTCGTTGTGAACATTACAAAGAGACAGCATTTCTTCTTCATATCCAGGTTGATTTTTTGTAGATTATGCAGCACAAATGAGAGACAGCAGATTTTACTCTGTTCGACCTTTCACAATAAAAGCCCCAGACTGCAGAACTGTTGAACCATGCTAGTCTCGGCGTGGGGAGCCCATCAGGGTCGAGCGTAGCAGTAAAACACAAACCCGGAGTTTTCAAACTAAAACGAGCTCAGCTGCATTTATAAACGTCTCTGTTTCAGGGGCTCGGTAACGCCGGAGTCCAGTGGACGCCAGGGGCAAACACAGGGGACACAGGGGCGACTGTGGCTCAGTTGGTAGAGCGAGTCGGCAAATGTCCGAAGGGTCTGCGGTTTAATCCCCGCCCTGCCCTACTTGTGTCATGGTTGTTGTGTCCTTGGGCAAGACACTTCACCCACCTTGCCTCGTGTGAATGTTTGTGACTGCTGTATGTGTGAGGAGGTGGTCGAAGGGGCTGATTAGCGGCCACACGTCCGTCAGTCGGCCCCAGGGCAGCTATGACTACAACGTAGTTTACCACCACCATGTACGTCTGTGTGAATGAACCTGGACTCTGTAAAGCGCCTGGAGCACTGAGCAAAGCACTATATGATTTCATAACCCCCCTCTCGTAACACGGGGACACGACCAATCACTTAAGGGCCGCGGGCGTGTTTGAAACTGGTGTTTCTCTGCGTGATTCGTCCTTTCGTCCACACGTAACCGGAGCTGTTGCTCCTGAAACTGGAGTTATTTGGGAGCAGAGTCCAGAGTGAACTTTGTGTTAAAGTCCGATCCAGAAAACCGAGGGAAACCGCAGCTTCTTGTCGACATCGTTAGACGTGAGCAGCTCATTTCATGTGGACGGGATTTGTTTTTAAACCGGGGGCCGTAAAAGTCGGGTTTCAAAAATACCCGTGTTCGTGTGGACGAGGCCTCAGTCAGGTACAAATCCTGTGTGCAACCAAACCTCCTCCATCCTCTGAAGTCTGGGAGGTAAAGAGAAGACTGATTTAAACACACACTGATTATGATAATATGATTTAATAAAGAATGAACACACACACTGTTTTCAGGTCGGCTCACGCTCCGCAGAGGGGAAAGATGATGAGGAGTAAAACGAAGGTGACGAAGCTGAAATCAGACCAAAGTCTCAGCTCGAGCAATTTACAGAAGGAAAAAACAGGAGAGTCAGGAAGATTCATAACCACAGTGTTTTCTTCTCAGTCGCTGTGTGTGTGTGTGTGTGTGTGCGGAAGAAAGCAGCGAAGCTTTCAACACGTTCCTGTGACTTTTATCGGAGGTGCAGCTTCCATCAGCTCAGTCTCACCCTCCTACGCTGTCGTGTCCTGGTGCTAATGAATGTCTCAGCGTCAACACACACACACACACACACACACACACACACACACACACACACACACAGACACACACACACACACACACACACACACACACACACACACACACTCAGAACGGGTAAACTAAAACATTTTTAGCATTTTAAAGTGGCCGTCAGGATGTAATTTGAATAAACCGTGTAGACAAACAACAACAGGACGTCCTGCTTTGATTGCCGTACGTGCAAATGATAAAAGTACAGGTGGGGCTGAGGAGCCGAGGATCCAACCGCCGTAAAATGTCTTTATGAATAAATAAGTGAAAAGCAATGTGTATATGGAGACTAAAGAGAAAAACAGTTCAGGTGTTGTTCAAACACTACAGGAATAAAAAGATTTTGCACAAGTCTCAAACCTCGAGTCTAAGTCACATTTGTGTGCGACTCCCACTGTGCCTCCGTGCCCCGTGCTTTAGGGTCCTTGTCCCCCCCTCCAGGCCCGTTTGTACTCACACTACCTGGGCCTCGGAGAATGCTTCTTGCTGCCTATACGTCATCACGCCGTAACACGTCACACGCATTGATGACGTCATGGCGATGCGTGGCTTTGTTTCCAGATCTTTCCGTAGACCTCGGAGTTTTTGTGCGTCTTGTCGACTGTTTTTGAATCTTTTCATCGACCAAATCTGCAGTAAACACTCCACCTCCGCATCACACCAACGTGAACCTTTCACCGCCATTGTTTGAAATGTCCGCGCATGGTCCCTCCTTCTTTTTTCTACGTCCCAACAGGCGCACAGGAAATGACCTCAGAACCGCCGTAGGCCTTGTGCTCGTACACGTGCACACGCTCCTGCTCGTACACGTGCAAACGTGCTTTACTAAAGCCCACCTCTCCCAAACGGGCCGTGGACGGCAAGCGTGCCGCTCCTAGACGTGGTACGGTTGCACTCACACTGTTTAAACGTACTAGGCTTTAGCTGAAAAAACGGTTTTGGCCCGGTACAGAAGGACAGTGTGAGTGCGCCCTTAAGTGCGACCGGAGTCCTGGTCTCCAACTCGAGTCCCCGTCTCTGCCGTCTGAACTTTAAATATAAATGCACGGCTGAGTGACAGGCTATGAACCATCGACCCGCTCTGCGTGCACGCTGTGTTTACTGCGAAAACGACTAAACGTCAGTGCAGTCGACAGCAAACGGACGACTGGGGAATCAAACGCTGCATGTTCACAGTGATGTCTGATTAAATATGCATGTCTGTATATGTTATTACAGCGGTGTGTGACGGTCGTTCCTCTGCTACTCGTCCTTGTTTTGACTCAAGTGGAAACACTAAAGGTAAATAGATGATGTTTAAAATGAAATATGAACCAGCAGATGACACCATGAAGCCTCCAGCCTTCAGTTCTCACGTCTCAACAAATGTTTTCTATAAAGTTTAAATATGCAAATGAGACGTTTGTTGAGTTTAGGAGAAATCTACAGACACAAATGGACGAAGTGAAGACGATTAAATGTTTTCTTTACAGTTTGAAACAAGACGCGTTCAAGAAACTCTGCATAAAAACTGCAGTTCATTTATTCTTCGTATGTATGTTTAATGTGTTTTTTTCTATTACGCATGTTCTGAACATGTGAACATGTGTGATTAACATATAAACTACTGTGTGTGTGTGTGTGTGTGTGTGTGTGCGTGCGTGTGTGTGTGTGTGTGTGTGTGTGCGTGTGTGTGTGTGTATCCGTGTGTGTTCTGGGAGATGAAGAGAGCTACAGGCACATTAATACAAAAAGCTGCTGCCATGGCAACGCAACTTGACTGGCAGAAACTAGAGTCCTGCTACACACACACACACACACATCCACACACACACACACACACACACACACACACACACACACACACACACTCCTGACAGATAGAGACTTGTAAGAAGGAACCCAGGATGTCAATATGGATGAGGCGGGCAGTGTGTGTGTGTGTGTGTGTGAGGTCAGGCCTTGTCTGGTACAGCCGAGGCTGTGTGTCACGCTCACGCACACACACACACACACACACACACAGTCCCAGTACAGGTGAAAGCTCCTTGTCTGCTGCTGTGGTCGATGCGCGGAGGGTCACAGGTGTGAGCACCTCTCCGTTCCTTCAGTGGTGGCTGACATTTCAAACTTCTCCGTGTTTTTGTTGCAGATATATATTTTCCTGGGAGCCGCAGGGCTTCATGCTAACGTTACGATATAAAGAACTGTTGATGAATCAAATAATGTTTTTAATAAAGCGATATCGAGGAGACATTATCGAAGCCACGCAAATGCACAGTCTGTTTGAGCCTGTTTGAACCCGTCCCCTCCAGAAAATCACAGCATCAAAACAAGGATTAGAGGAGTTTGACTGACAGTTAGCGTTAGCCGTTAGCGTTAGCCGTTCCAGCTAAGTGCAGATGAAAGTGATGTTAGCATCCAGGAGCAGCGTAGCCATGTGGGCGTGCGTTTGAATGGCGTTCCTCTCCTTTCTCTCAGTCCATGGAGTGAATGCTCGGCCTATAGTGACTCTGGTTGTTGCCCGTCTCCGCTCACTCAGCTGCTGGGACAAAGAACGCCCCCTTCACTGAGGCTCCCAAGCAGCTGCACGATTGGCTAACTCCATTTCACCCAGTGCCAGCCTACAGTAGCTGCACCCAACAACAGACAACCCTGGCAACCAGCAACGCCCAACGCTATTGGCTGCTACCATGCTCATATCGATGTGTTGTAAACCTATATCTTCATATGTCCAGAGGATTTATGTATGTGAACATAAAATATTCACCTTATATGAAACAAACATGACAGCATCACTGCTCATATACACGTGTCATATATTTAATTTCCCTTTGACGGGAAAATTGGTTTACAGGTTTTCCAGGATGAGTGGGAACACACACACACACACACACACACACACACACACAGGTCCAGGAGCCATGGTGAAATATGAAACGGGTCATAAATATTGAGCAAAACTCAGCATTTCCCCCGGACAAAATTCTGCTGTGTGTGTGTGTGTGTGTGTGTGTGTGTGTGTGTGTGTGTACCAGACAGCTCCATCTGTCACTCCAGGTGGCCACTCACACCTGGGCACACACACACACACACACGCTTGATCTCTTCATACACTCATTTGTTTCCCTTTACAGAAGTCGGCTCCTGCATGTTTGTGTCACGTTGACGTAGACAGATTATTTTCTTGACTGTTGAGACATAACAATGCTAAAAAACACATAATATGATACTTTAACTTCACTCACTGTAAGAAACTGCAGCACATACTTCTTAAATTACACTTTAGTCCAATTAAACACACAACCACTCGTAAAATGAGCCCATATCTGACAGACGGCTAGCAGCTAACGCTAGCCTCCTGTGACAGCAGCTAACGTTAGCCTCCTGTGACAGCAGCTAACGTTAGCCTCCTGTGACAGCAGCTAACGTTAGCCTCCTGTGAGAGCAGCTAACGTTAGCCTCCTGTGACAGCAGCTAACGTTAGCCTCCTGTGACAGCAGCTAACGTTAGCCTCCTGTGAGAGCAGCTAACGTTAGCCTCCTGTGACAGCAGCCACCTGTCACTCAAAGCAGCCACGCCCTTAATAATGCAGAACTTTAAGCTTGATATAATCTTAAAAGCTGAGGAAGGTCACAGACAAAGCAATAGTCTTATACTTATCTGCCTTATCAAGCAGAAAAATACAACCGTGCACCCTTAAGTCAAGTTTCTCTCTTTCACGGAACGAAGACATCAGCAATTCACCTGTTAACTCTTTAAAACACACAACAGACACAAGATAAAACTCACTAAAACCACCTTAGAACCACACAACTGTGTCCAGCACATACATGCCCTCTGTTCCTCATGTGTGCAGACGTGTCGTGCAGTCCGCACACACACTCCTCTGCTCACCATACACACATGCAGACACACTCCTTCACCGTAAACGCCAGCTTTAGCCAATGATCTGAATGGCGACCGACCTGTTTGATGAACGTGTGAGCTCCGTGGGGGCTCAGCAGCAGGATGGCTCTGCGTAGCGTGTCTCTGTAGCGGTTCAGCTCCTCGGTCCTCATGGTGGTGAAGAGGTTGGTGAAGACTTGACTGATGTTCCTGTCCACTCGCTGCAAGGCCACGTCCACGCCCTGACGCGACGTCTGGTCCAGGAAACCCTGCAGGCCGCGGATATCTGGAGGAAAAGAGGGCAAAGAGTCAAAATGCATCACTGCGAATGTCCGCAGAGAAATGTCCACGATCTGAAACGTCAACGAAACATCAGTGAGAGAATATTTTAAAACCAGAAAGGAACTGGGTTTAAAAAAGTAACCACTCTTTTAATATAAAGGGTGTGAAGTTAATGCGGTGCTCCTGAAGCAGGTGGGACGCAACCGCTCGAGGACGGGGACACTTCGACCTCCGGTCGACGATAAATCTTACTCACTCGGGCTGCCGTACGCATGTTAAGATCTAAACCCAGATCGCTGCCAGCTCTTCTCAGACACGATGGATCTTCAGGGGGAGGATTCACATTGTGTTTTGTGTCTAGGTGTGAATGGTTGTCTGTCTCTGTGCGTCTCTATGTGTCCTGTGATAGACTGGCGTCCTGTCCAGGGTGGACCCCGCCTCACACCCGATGTCAGCTGGGATCGGCTCCAGCCCCCCACGACCCCGACAGGGACAAGAGGGTGAAGATGAATGAATGAATGAATGAATGAATGTTCTTCTTCTGTTAACAGTCTTCAGAAGGACTTTTCCTTTATAAATCAGGGTTAAAAAGTTTATTTTCCTGTGTTGGTCATGGGATATCCAAGGCATAGTGGCGTGCACAGGGGCCAGGAGTCACCCCCCAACCCCACTCCCGACCCTTGTGGTGCAATTGTTGAAAAGCACATGCTAAAGCGCCCCCTTAAAAGCCAAAACGTGTGCTAAAGCGCCCCCTTTAGGAAGTCAAAACGTGTGCTAAAGTGCCCCCTTTAGGAAGCCAAAACGTGTGCTAAAGCGCCCCCTTTAGGAAGCCAAACGTGTGCTAAAGCGCCCCCTTAGAAGCCAAAACGTGTGCTAAAGCGCCCCCTTTAGGAAGCCAAACGTGTGCTAAAGCGCCCCCTTTAGGAAGCCAAAACATGTGTTAAAGCGCCCCCTTTAGGAAGCCAAACGTGTGCTAAAGCGCCCCCTTTAGGAAGCCAAAACATGTGTTAAAGCGCCCCCTTTAGGAAGCCAAACGTGTGCTAAAGCGCCCCCTTTAGGAAGCCAAAACATGTGTTAAAGCGCCCCCTTTAGGAAGCCAAAACATGTGTTAAAGCGCCCCTTTAGGAAGCCAAAACATGTGTTAAAGCGCCCCCTTTAGGAAGCCAAACGTGTGCTAAAGCGCCCCCTTTAGGAAGCCAAACGTGTGCTAAAGCGCCCCCTTTAGGAAGCCAAACGTGTGCTAAAGCGCCCCCTTTAGGAAGCCAAACCATGTGTTAAAGCGCCCCCTTTAGGAAGCCAACACGTGTGCTAAAGTGCCCCCTTTAGGAAGCCAAACGTGTGCTAAAGCGCCCCCTTTAGGAAGCCAAAACATGTGCTAAAGCGCCCCCTTTAGGAAGCCAAAACATGTGCTAAAGCGCCCCCTTTAGGAAGCCAAAACATGTGCTAAAGCGCCCCCTTTAGGAAGCCAAAACATGTGTTAAAGCGTGTGCTAAAGCGCCCCCTTTAGGAAGCCAAAAAGTGTGCTAAAGCGCCCCCTTTAGGAAGCCAACACATGTGCTAAAGCGCCCCCTTTAGGAAGCCAAACGTGTGCTAAAGCGCCCCCTTTAGGAAGCCAAACGTGTGCTAAAGCGCCCCCTTTAGGATGCCAAAACATGTGCTAAAGCGCCCCCTTTAGGAAGCCAAAACGTGTGCTAAAGCGCCCCCTTTAGGATGCCAAAACATGTGCTAAAGCGCCCCCTTTAGGAAGCCAAACGTGTGCTAAAGCGCCCCCTTTAGGATGCCAAAACATGTGCTAAAGCGCCCCCTTTAGGAAGCCAAACGTGTGCTAAAGCGCCCCCTTTAGGAAGCCAAAACATGTGCAAACGCGCCCCCTTTAGGAAGCCAAAACGTGTGCTAAAGCGCCCCCTTTAGGAAGCCAAATGTGTGCTAAAGCGCCTCTTTAGGAAGCCAAACGTGTGCTAACGCGCCCCCTTTAGGAAGCCAAAACGTGTCCTGAAGCGCCCTCTTCCGTGGCGAGGATGCACTTTAGGTGCCCTGTTTATCCTTTTCGTCCCTGCCCTTCAAAAAGTCTGTGCACGCCACTGCTAAAGCATGCTCGCCACCAATCAAAAGGCGCCAGAGAGACACACAGATGAATGAAAAGGTACAATTTCCTTTATATTCAGAGAGGAAACGTACGTTAAAGGACAGTTTGATTACAATGACTTCCTGTCTACGCTTGTCTACGCTTGTCTACGCGTGTATATCCATAAATACCACATAATAAATATAATTAAACCAACAGCCGTTGTAAAGATCATGTGTGTTGAAAAGAAAAAGAGATTATGTGGCAGCTTTTCATCGTCTACGGGTTCCACAAGCGTCTCCTGCAGATGACAACTGTCAGCACATTTTTCCGTCACAGACACGCCGACTTGATTACTGGAAGTGAGCTGATGCGCGCCTTCACTCCCGTCAATTACTGTTCGAAGCAGAGTTCAAAAGTCTGCGCACAAGTCGCTTTCATCCCTGCTGCTGGGAGAGCGTCCCGTGGGTAGACTGTATATGTCTGACCCATCAAACATCCAAACTGCGGAGCACAAAAAGGACTTGTGACGCTGCCGTCTGAGCCGACTGAGGCCATTATCTCCCTCTCCCTGCACCGTCTTCGCCGTGCCACTGAACCAAACAGCCTCCGACCATTTGAGAGTATTGTTCGGATCGCTCGCACTCTTCTCCAAACTGCCAAGAGAAGTTTCTCTTCCTGACGTGCAGACAAGGCAGCTGTGTTGCGTTCTGCTCCGTTATAGCTGGTGACAGGTTGTTTGCCCTGAACATCTCTTGCCTTCTCTCCCGCTCCATCCATCCTTCTCTGTCTATTAGCGCTGACAGCTAGCTTGTTCCGCGTCCTGACTGACTCTGACTGCCATCCTCTACTCCTACGCTCCTGTCGTTTTTTTACTCCAGCTGTTTCATTCCATCGCTCCAATCTTCCTCTCTCTCTCTCTCTCACATTTCACTTTTTCCCCGCTCATTGTTTTTGTTCTCCGTTACATTTTCTGTCCATCCGTCAGTCAGTCCATCCGTCAGTGTGACCCTCAACAGTCACTCACTGTAGTGGAACAATCACAGACTGTATAACAGAGCAGTGGACTATCCATAGAATGCAGCTTTAAGTGGAGTCTCCTCCTGCTGGACATCAGAGAGAATGCAGCTTTAAGTGGAGTCTCCTCCTGCTGGACATTAGAGAGAATGCAGCTTTAAGTGGAGCCTCCTCCTGCTGGACATTAGAGAGAATGCAGCTTTAAGTGGAGTCTCCTCCTGCTGGACATTAGAGAGAATGCAGCTTTAAGTGGAGTCTCCTCCTGCTGGACATTAGAGAGAATGCAGCTTTAAGTGGAGTCTCCTCCTGCTGGACATTAGAGAGAATGCAGCTTTAAGTGGAGTCTCCTCCTGCTGGACATTAGAGAGAATGCAGCTTTAAGTGGAGTCTCCTCCTGCTGGACATTAGAGAGAATGCAGCTTTAAGTGGAGTCTCCTCCTGCTGGACATTAGAGAGAATGCAGCTTTAAGTGGAGTCTCCTCCTGCTGGACATTAGAGAGAATGCAGCTTTAAGTGGAGTCTCCTCCTGCTGGACATTAGAGAGAATGCAGCTTTAAGTGTTCCAGCGTCTTCACTTTGTTACAGACTTTATTCTCTCAGAGCTTTGGAGCTGAACGTGAAGCCTTCATGCATCAGTGCACTTTGTTTACTCTTGGCTTCCTCTGCATACACACAAACACCACCACACATATAAATATATACACATATAAATAAATGTGAATTAACCGTCTCCTTTAGTGTCTAAACTTAACCGTCTCCTTTAGAGACTGAACTTAACCGTCTCCTTTAGAGACTGAACTTAACCGTCACCTTTAGACTAAACTTAACAGTCACCTTTAGAGACTAAACTTAACCGTCTCCTTTAGACTAAACTTAACAGTCACCTTTAGAGACTAAACTTAACCGTCTCCTTTAGACTAAACTTAACAGTCACCTTTAGAGACTAAACTTAACCGTCTCCTTTAGACTAAACTTAACAGTCACCTTTAGAGACTAAACTTAACCGTCTCCTTTAGACTAAACTTAACAGTCACCTTTAGAGACTAAACTTAACCGTCTCCTTTAGAGACTAAACTTAACCGTCTCCTTTAGAGACTAAACTTAACCGTCTCCTTTAGAGACTAAACTTAACCGTCACCTTTAGAGACTAAACTTAACCGTCTCCTTTAGAGACTAAACTTAACCGTCTCCTTTAGAGACTAAACTTAACCGTCACCTTTAGAGACTAAACTTAACCGTCTCCTTTAGAGACTAAACTTAACCGTCACCTTTAGAGACTAAACTTAACCGTCTCCTTTAGATACTAAACTTAACCGTCTCCTTTAGACACTAAACTTAACCGTCTCCTTTAGAGACTAAACTTAAACATCCAGACTCAGACGTGACGTCACTTTAAAGGTGTCTGATGAAACCAGCACCTGGAGGTTCAGGTGCTGTTGTCACTGGTTACAGTCAGAGGGCGCTCGAACGTGAACGCCATTTTCCCCGTTGAGTGGAATGAAGACGTCCTGGGAGCGAGGACGACGACCTCCCACTTCACTGAAGGCTGCGCGTGCGTCGTAGGGGAGAGGATCAGAATCTGATGAACCGAACCCGTGTGTGTGTGTGTGTGTGTCACCGCAGCACCCACTTGTGTTCTGGACGTGATCATCGGTGGGTTCAGTGGCGTGGAGATGCAGCTTCCCTCTTTTAACGGCGTGCAGTATAAACATGTCACACGCTGGCCACGTCATGTGACAGCTGATAAATGATTCACAGAGGTCACAGAACATTGATTGTGTCATCATTCAGCATTTTTAATTAAGAGCGTCTCCAACCAACGTCAACGGGCGCTCTCTGCGTTTCACCGCGCTCTCTGTGCTCCACCGCGCTCCACCGCGCTCCACCGCGCTCCGTCGTATGTTAACGATGATGTACGAAGTAAAAAAGAAGCAAATCCGTGACACTATCATCAGTTGTGTTTACTTTATAGCCCTCGCTGTATCAACACCCTGACAACATCATCCGTTATTATCGTCCAGCATCAGCAGCGTGTGCACACTCTTCCTCCCTCGCCGGCCCGTGTCCTCGCTGTGTGTCCACGCGTCCCGCTCTCAGCGCGTCCATCATCAAAATAGATAAAGAAGACCGTCCCTCCGGTTCCACAGCTCGAGCGCGGGGACCACACGAGGGGAAGGGACTCGAAAGCAATTTGCCGCGCTCCTCTCCAGCCGCAGCGTCTCATCTATTTCTCCAGAGCCACTTTGAGCAAGGCACCGCGGGGGGGGGGGGGGGGACGCGCTCCTCTCCCAGCACTTATCTCTGCCCGTCACCGTCTCACCGATCGCCCCTCTGACGGCGGCGGGGACTGGCAGGGAGACCGCCCGCCGCGGAAAGTGCCTCAGATTTAATTTAGATCCAGACGACGTGGAAACACGAGTGCACTGCAAACACTCAGAGGCCGGTTCGCTTGTGATTGCTCACGTTTGCGAGTGTGGATATTTGCAGACGCTGCAATATGCAAATTAAAATGTGAATTATGTTTTTGTTTAAATTGTTTTTACTGCACCAGGAGCACGTTCGAGCACAATGACCACAGGTAATATATTCTTCACACGGCGTCTCAACGATCTACGAGATATACTTTAAAGAAGCACAAATATTAATGTTTTTCACTGGTTTCTATTTCCTCCAGTGTGAAACTCAGACCACAACCTCAAAATCCAACATGGCGACGCTCAGCATTAAAGAGTATTCTGGTGCAAAATCATCCCAGGGTCTTTTTCTGCACTTAAATTCATCAAATAAGGGAGCACTCCCACTGTGCCTCCGTCCCGTGCCCGAGCACGTGTCACGGCTAAAGTCTGGTTCCTTTAACCAGTGTGAGTGCAACCGTACCACGTCTAGGAGCGGCACGCTTGCCGTCCACGGCCCGTTTGGGAGAGGTGGGCTTTAGTAAAGCACATTTGCACATGTACGAGCGCCTGGTGCCTAAACTCCACCTCCACCTTTAGTCTCATGACGTCTGGAGGCTCTTTCTCTGCGTTGAATAGAATATTTTCTAACACAGAGATTGTGTTGATGTATTTTACTGAACAGACTTTATTCAGGCCGGTGTTCAGGAGGCCGGCAGGTCACCGCGCCGCCTCCGCGACCACAGAAACTCGCTCCTTTAATCCTCCGCTGCTTCGTGGTTACAAGGTTCATAGAAAGTGACATTTCCCTTCTGCTGCACTTACCATAAGTCAACCTGAATAAAGCTCTCTGATGTATCTTTGAACTCTGACTCACAGCTGCACCGTCGAGGTATCTTTCCTAGCTCTCGGCGACTGTTTCCTCTTCTGATCTGGAACGTCACTTTGCGTCTGATTCACAGAGAGGAGGGAGAGTTCAGCCTTGACTGTGATGTAACAAGAGACAGGACACTGGATTAAGATGGAGCTCCAAACAAAGAGACAGCAGAATGAATGAAACGCTCTTCGTGACACTGAACATGTGCAGAGGAGAGCAGGTTGAGGTGATGTAGAGATGACTTTATCCCGTCTTTCAATCTGCAGTTTCTCCTCCTTCCTCTACTTCTCCACCTGCTTCATTAACTCACCGTGAGTCATCACATTCACACGTCTGTGTTCACACTCACAGCACGAGGACTCTGCCAGAACACTTTGCTCCTAACCTCGAGCCAGAGCCAAATCTCAGCCTCCGCCCATCATTCAGGATGTTTATTTATCCTCATTTGATGGAATCCAGGGGTCCAGGGATCAGGGTTGGCGACACGGTGGTGTGGTGGTTAGCACTGTCGCCTCACAGTGAGAGGGTTCCTGGCTTGAATCCCGGCTGGGGCCCTTCTGTGTGGAGTTTGCGTGTTGTCCCCGTGTCTGCGTGGGTTTTCTCCGGGTTCTCCGGTTTCCTCCCACAGTCCAAAGACGTGCAGGTGTTCGGTTCATTGATGACTCTAAATCACCCGTAGGTGTGAATGGTTGTCTGTCTCTGTTCGTCTCTATGTGTCCTGTGATAGACTGGCGTCCTGTCCAGGGTGGACCCCGCCTCACGCCCGATGACAGCTGGGATCGGCTCCAGCACCCCGAGACCCTGACAGGGAAAAGCGGCTGAAGATGAATGAATGTTTGGGGTTGCTGCGGGGCACGTAGGTGTTGGTGTGTTTTATTTATAAAATCCTGCTTTGACCCACTGCCAGGTTTATTATTAGTATTGTCATTAAGGTCCTCCATAACTGACTCCTCCAGATGGATTCTCCTGGTCTCAGCAGATCCATCTGAACTCTGGTTTAAAGATCTTTTGGTGAAGGGGTGAAATCCTGGTTTCTGATTGGATAAACCATCTGTCTGTCACCAACACACGGGCCAAACCAACCAATCAGATGAGTGAAGCGTGTGACGTGCTAACAGCGTGGAGGCAAAGCTCAGAAAGGAAACAACATGTGGGTCTTTTTGAGAAAGATTTTCACCTGTAGGAGCGGTGTTGACCTTTAGACTAAACTTAACCATCAACCGAAACAACCTCCAGCTCAAATTATCTCTGTGAGGCCCTGAAACTTTATCTGCGTCAGACCAGAGCAGAAGTGTGTCTCAGTGTCTCAGCAGCACTTTAACGGTCCTAAAACCAGAGGAACCCCTCACAAATAACGATTAGTGGCACTCAGCAGCGACTGGCTTCCTTTTCCACGGGTGCGTATTAATCACAGGAGGAAGCCCACAGGACGTGAATACTCATTAGTGCACAAGAATGAGGCTCTAATTAAAACACAGACGTGATGAAAGGTCTGATGGAGACCTCACTATTCAAAGACGTGCACGGCTCCACTGTTGTCTGTGGGATCATCTGCACCAGGAGCTGAGGCCCGTGATGCACCAGGAGCTGAGGCCCGTGATGCCCCAGGAGCGGACACCCGTGATGCCCCAGGAGCTGAGGCCCGTGATGCCCCAGGAGCTGAGGCCCGTGATGCACCAGGAGCTGAGGCCCGTGATGCCCCAGGAGCTGACGCCCGTGATGCACCAGGAGCTGAGGCCCGTGATGCACCAGGAGCTGAGGCCCGTGATGCACCAGGAGCGGACACCTGTGATGCCCCAGGAGCTGAGGCCCGTGATGCACCAGGAGCTGAGGCCTGTGATGCCCCAGGAGCCAAGGCCTGTGATGCACCAGGAGCTGAGGCCCGTGATGCACCAGGAGCTGAGGCCCGTGATGCCCCAGGAGCTGAGGCACGTGATGCACCTGGAGCCGAGGTCCGTGATGCACCAGGATCTGAGGCCTGTGATGCACCAGGAGCTGAGGCCTGTGATGCACCAGGAGCTGAGGCCCGTGATGCCCCAGGAGCTGAGGCCCGTGATGCACCAGGACCTGAGTCCCGTGATGCACCAGGAGCTGAGGCCTGTGATGCACCAGGAGCTGAGGCCCGTGATGCCCCAGGAGCTGATGCCCGTGATGCCCCAGGAGCTGATGCCCGTGATGCCCGAATGTTTCTTTCCCGCAGAGGAAACAGTGGGTCCGGAGGAAATCCCTTCGATTTGAGGCGGAAATCCAGCTGCAGTTTAATTGAAAGCAGCACGTCGGACTCGGTGGCTTAAACCCTGCCGTCCTCTGGAGTGTGGAGGCGCCTTGATGTGTGTTTTGTTCTGTTGCGCCTTCGTCTGAGCGCAGAAACACTAATGAAGCAGATTCCCTGAACAGTGACGCACAAACCAAACGCAAGAGAAGAAGAAAGACAAACATGTGTGGTGTAGAGGGAGGCGTTTCCCTGACAGCGCCGTTCATTCATCACAAGACGATTGGAAAGGACATTTTAATGACTACGCGCGCACACACACACACACACACACACACACATACAGACACACACACACACACACCCACGAGGAAGAAGAGTAAAAGAAAGAGAAAAGAAAGAGTGTGTGTGTTTTTGTGAGGAGGGATAATTGAGCCTTTTCATCCACATCGTCAGTGACAGGTGTGACATTTACCGTACACTTCCTGCTGTGTGTGTGTGTGTGTGTGTGTGTGTGTGTGTGGACGAGTGGTTTCTTTTAAATATCCATAAAACACACACACACACACACACACACCTGCTCTAACCTTTCACAGTCTGGTAACTAATGGGCAGGAAACAAATATGGAGGAAAGCACACGCAGATTGGTGTTTACTGTACATGTGAGGACCTCATTCAGGCTGTCCACAGATTTATTACTGTAAAATTACAACAGGAGATCTGGTGACGTAGAAGCAGATTCAAACTCCCCGTAGGGAGGAGGGTCGGGGTGGAGGACAGGTCCAGAACACAGGACTCTGACCTGGAGGACCTGTGTTCAAGGTCTTGGAAGAACTGAGACAAACCACAAGCCTGTGAATGTTCTCATGTGTCCAGGTCGTCGTTATCCTCAAAGCAGTTTCAGTCAAAAGCAACTGGACTTGGTTCTTTGTCAGGAAGACGTTTCACCTCTCATCCAAGAGGCTTCATCAGTTCATGTACACATCTGACCAGGACCAGGACCAGGACCAGGACCAGGACCAGGAGCAGGAGCAGGACCAGGACCAGGACCAGGCTGGGATTGTCACTCTAACGACGGTCTGTAAGCCTGTGAATATGTTACGTCCCAAATAGAACCTAAGGGCGCACTCACACTCTCCTTCCGCACTTGGCCAAAACAGGTTTTTCGGGTAGAGCCTAGTGCGTTTGACCAGTGTGAGTGCAACGGCTCTGCGTCTAGCGTCTTCCAGTTGGCCGTCCACGGCCCGTTTGGGAGAGGTGGGCTTTAGTAAAGCACGTTTGCACATGTACGAGCTCGAGCGTGCGCACGTGCACGAGCACGACGCCTACGGCGGACTATGCGCGGACATTTAACAACAACAACAATGGCGGTGAAAGGTTCACGTTGGTGTGATGCGGAGGTGGAGTGTTTACTGCAGATTTGGTCGATGAAAAGATTCAAAAACAGTCGACAAGACGCACAAAAACTCTGAGGTCTACGGAAAGATCTGGAAACAAAGCCACGCATCGCCATGACGTCATCAATGCGTGTGACGTGTTACGGCGTGATGACGTATAGGCAGCAAGAAGCATTCTCCGAGGCCCAGGTAGTGTGAGTACAAACGGGCCTGGAGGGGGGGACAAGGACCCTAAAGCACGGGGCACGGGACGGAGGAACAGTGGGAGGGCGCCCTAAGGGAACAGGGATGAACACAAAATTAAATGTTATTAAAATAATAATAACCCGGGGGGAGGAGTCGAGTCGAGGTCCAGTTGTTTTTTAAAAGTAAATCAGGTTTTTATCAACTTTGGTGTAATAGGGCGCACTCACACTGTCCTTCTGGCCGGGGCCAAAACCGTTTTTCCAGCTAAAGCCTAGAACCTTTAAGCAGTGTGAGTGCACCCGCTCCGCGCATAACTGCGGCCAGCGGGCTGTCCACGGCCCGCTTGAAAGAGGTGGGCTTAAGCGGAGCCGTTTGCACATGTACGAGCACGAGTGTGCGCACGTGTACGAGCACGAGCACGAGCCCTACGGCAGTAGCGTTATGTCCGCCTGTTCGGACATGTAAGTAGAACGACGGACCATGCGCGGACATTTAACTACAACAACAATGGCGGTGAAAGGTTCACGTTGGTGTGATGTGGAGGTGGAGTGTTTACTGCAGATTTGGTCGATGAAAAGATTCAAAAACAGTCGACAAGACGCACAAAAACTCCGAGGTCTACGGAAAGATCTGGAAACAAAGCCACGCACACGCGATCAATGCGTGTGACGTGTTACGGCGTGATGGCGTATGGACAGCAAGAAGCATCGGCCGGCCCTGGCAGTGTGAGTACAAACGGGGCTGGGGCGCGGGGGGAGAGGGAGGGGGGACAAGTACCCTAAAGCCCGGGTCGCGGTGCGGAAGGACAGTGTGAGTACGCTCTCAAATAACAAAAAAACACAACGGCTGTAAGAAGAACGCGGCTCCACACGCTTCCACTACTGATGCTGCTGTTCCAGTAATGGCGAGGGTGAGAAAGTCGGGGTGAGAGAGTCGGGGTGGGGGTCGGGGGGTTTAGTTTGTAGTTTGTGTTTGACATTTAAAGATGAAATCCATGTGAGGTCCATAAAGAGCTTTCTGTCCCCTCTGGGCTCCTGTACAGTCATATACAGTAAACCTACACACAGGCGGGAAATGAAATCCTCCTCATCCTCCAGCTGCTGAGCTCTTGATCTGTGTGTCGACGCAGACGTGAACACAGGCCCAGAGGTCTTACTGAGGCAAACAAAGCACACAGCTTCACATGAACTCCTCCTACGGGGTCACAGAAGGGCCAGGACGCGTAATCGCAGCACACGACACTCGGGTTTATTGTTCAGGGCGGCTTTCAAACATCACATCGAGGTTTTCCAGTCGCACATCTGCGGCTGAAATGTCAGGCGTCAAATTAAAGCTACGGCTAATTCAAACTTGGAGGTAGCCCAGAAATATTTCAGCATCAAACGCTTCGTTTCCTGGAATCAGGAAAACACAGATGATGATTTAAAATATTAAAGTACAACAATATGACTTGATTTTAAACGTAGTAAGGATCCTTTTTTGATTCTCGTACCCTAACTTCCACAATGGCAGCTTTCAACTCAATAAGTCAATGCACGTTCACATGAAAGGGGCGGGGCTTACAACAAACGACCAATCACAAACATGGAAGAGTCGACTAACAGAAGAGCAAAGAATGAATACGACAAAAACAAAGTTCTTATGCTTGGATATCCCGTATATACAGCACATATAGATATAACAGGGGGGTTTAAACATGGTGTCTATGAGTGTTTTAGCCGTAATGGACGCATCTGTTAGCCTCCTGAGTCCATCCTGATCTCATCTCAACTGTTCTTCAGCCTCTGATCCTGGATCAGGTCTCAGGGGCAGCAGTTTTAGCAGGGGACCCCAAACTTCCCTTTCCCGGGCCACATTAACCAGCTCTAACTGGGGGATCCTGAGGCGTTCCCAGGCCAGTGTGGAGATCTAATCTCTCCACCTGGTCCTGGGTCTTCCCCGAGGCCTCCTCCCAGCTGGACGTGCCTGGAACACCTCCCTAGGGAGGCGCACAGGGTTCATCCTTAACAGATGATCCTGAACCACCTCAACTGACTCCTTTCAACGCAAAGGAGCAGCGGCTCTACTCCGAGTTCCTCACGGATGCTGAACTTCTCCCCCTCTCTCTAAGGGAGACTCCAGACCCCCTCCTGAGGAAACACATTTCACACGCTTGGACCTGGACCTGGTTCTTTGGGTCCTAACCTGGACCTGGTTCTTTGGGTCCTGACCCAGCTTTCATGACCACAGGTGAGGGTAGGAACCAGGACTGAGGGTAGATCCAGAGCTTTGTCTTCCTCAGCTCTCTTTTCATCACCAAGGTGCGGTAGAGCGACTGCAGCTCCGCCCCCGCTGCTCCGATTCTCCGGCCAAACTCACGCTCCATCGTCCCCTCACTCGTGAACAAGATCCCGAGGTCCTTGAACTCCTCCACATCGCTAACATCGCCTCGTCTTTTTTCTCTTATGGCAGATTGCTTTGGAGCTTGACCCCGTCTCTTCCAGAGGCACTGCTGCGTCTATAAGTCACGTCCAGCATGTCCTCAAATTGAAAGTCCTCTGCTACTTTTATGTTTTTTATTGACGGGAACAAATGCGCACGCTGTGAATATTAAAGGGGACGCCTCCCCTGCATCCTCTCGGGACCCGCACCCACTGCCGTGCTACCTCAGTCTTCCCTAATTTGCCTCAGATCCGGGGCGTTTTTGTCAGAGGAGCTCCGGGAGTTTTGACCTTTGCAGACTTCATCCTCTTCTCCGTGCAGCACGGACGCAGGTGACGTTGTGCCAGGAACCAAGAAAAAGCCAAGAGATATAAAGAAAGAGTCGTGTTGTGGACATTAACTATGAAGTCAGCTGTGTCACTACGGGATCTGCAGAGGGACACATTTCATCATGCCCACCAACGACTGTCACGCTAACGACGGTCGTTGGCACTTGGAGCACAAAGGGTTTCAGTGACATCATCGGCCTTGTGAGAGGTTAAAGACCTGGATCTCCACACCAGTAAGTTGGTCCAGTCCCAGCCTGGTCCTGGTCCTGGTCCAGTCCCAGCCTGGTCCTGGTCCTGGTCCTGGTCAGATGTGTACATGAACTGATGAAGCCTCTTGGATCAGAGGTGAAACGTCTTCCTGACAAAGAACCAAGTCCAGTTGCTTTTTGACTGAAATTGCTTTGAGGGTAACGATGACCTGGACGAATGAGAACATTCACAGGCTTATTTCATCATGACCCGTTTTATTTACACGCTGCAGGCAAAAGGAAGCGCCTTGACGACCACAGCTGTGGCCGCCGCTGCCTCACAAAGCAGCTCACTGTAACACAAGGCTGGACGTGTCAGACTGACTGTCATAGCGACGCCATTCATTTGGGATCTTCCAGTGTGAAGTTCTCACTGTTGAGCAGACGTTGGGGGCACCAGGTTTACCATACAATCTGTTAACGTTTTACTTTTTTGATCAAACTGCATCATTGTGTGTTGATTAACATCTGCTGCGAAAAGCTTACAGTTGATTTCCTCAGAGATTAAAACACAGAAGGAAAAGAGATGAAGGAAGATGAATGAAATCCAGATTCAAAGGACGTAATTACACACACTGATTGTTTGGTTATCTGAAACGTGTTGAATTAAAGCTGCGCTGAATAATTCAGTGTTTCCTGTTTGATGTGTGATGAGGGTGAAAGGTCAGACCGCACAGACACCTGAACCAGAACTGACATTTGTGTCAGAGTGGGAATTAATTCAGACGTCGAGATGAAGCGTCTCGTTTCGTATTAACAGTGTGTTAATGTGAACGGACAGGGAACAGGCATGTGCACGCTCCTGTTTTCCTGCGGTCTCTGCACAGAGATGAGGAACGATCGTAGAGCATTTCAGATTCAACAACTTCCGGAAAATCTAAAAGCTGAGAGGCTCTTACATCAAAGTGTCTCATGAGTTTCTCCCATTTCAACTCCACTTAGCAAACAAAGCTTTTCAGAGTCCAGTTCCTTCTTTACCTTGGAGGTAAATGAAGTTATGCCGTAAAACCACTCCAAGAGATGGAAAGACACGTGAGAGAACACTTGACAAAGAAGTAATTCCTCTATCTTATGCTCATAACTTCTCATTAGGCCACAAGAGAAGTGTTAAGCTTGCCCTCTGTTGGGGCTAAGCTGTTTAAAGACATAAAATATGTAGAATGAGCAGAACAGCTCCATCTAGAGTCTCAAGATCCTCGTCTCAACAACAAAAAATAAGTCCAGCAGTGGGGTTGCCAGGTTGGTCAGACCCGGCCCAGTAGCTGCGGCCGTCCACGGTCCGTTTGGGAGAGGTGGGCTTTAGTAAAGCACGTTTGCACATGTACGAGCACGAGCGTGCGCACGTGTACGAGCACGAGGCCTACGGCGGTTCTGAGGTCATTTCCTGTGCGCCTGTTGGGACGTAGAAAAAAGAAGGAGGGACCATGCGCGGACATTTCAAACAATGGCGGTGAAAGGTTCACGTTGGTGTGATGCGGAGGTGGAGTGTTTACTGCAGATTTGGTCGATGAAAAGATTCAAAAACAGTCGACAAGACGCACAAAAACTCCGAGGTCTACGGAAAGATCTGGAAACAAAGCCACGCATCGCCATGACGTCATCAATGCGTGTGACGTGTGACGGCGTGATGACGTATAGGCAGCAAGAAGCATTCTCCGAGGCCCAGGTAGTGTGAGTACAAACGGGCCTGGAGGGGGGGACAAGGACCCTAAAGCACGGGGCACGGGACGGATGCACAGTGGGAGGGCGCCCTTAATCTGTGGTCATCAGAGTGCAAACAAACCTCCATGAGCGCAGTCATGTGTGTGAAGACCTCATTCCCACACAGCCTGACTACGCTGTATTCCCTTTGTGTCATGAAGATTAATGTCATCTGTTAGTTGAATGAATATTATCGTCAGTAGATTTCATTTAGATGGCGTCGCCGTCCCTCCGCCCGTGGTCGTGGCGAGAAAAAGCATGTGGCTGAGGTGACGCAGCTGCAGCCATCATGCATCACACTGAAGAGGGGGAAACGCTTTAAACGTTAATGTATGGAATATGAAAAGAGCGTTGGAAGTTTTTTTATGTACGTTGGTGCAGAGACGCCCTCTCCCCGCGCGCCACATAGGTCTGTGATGGCGGCCGCGGAGTCCCTCGCAGGCCTTTGATTGGCTTCATTTCCATAGCACCTTCTCAGGGCTGCAGGGGAGCGGGAGCAGAGCGACGTGCAGCGCATTTGCATTTCACACTCCCCGTGCATCACCCCCACATTCTGATCACGCAGAAAAAGCCCCGGCGCTTAAATTATACATCGGCCTTGTTAGTATGAAACCTGTTGATGTGCAAGAAGTCTGCGGAGACTTCCAGATAACACGCGGAGAGGAGCTGCGTTCAGTATATATGAGCGGTGCGGAGGCCGAGGGGACTCGTACCGCACATCATCACATGCTCCGCTCCGAGCTGCACCGTCTCTTTGCATTATGGAGAATAAAAACACCTGAAAGCGTGTTATTATGCACCGACAGCACCGAGCGTTTGCATTAATACAACATTTCCACGACGCCACGTCTCTAACCAGCGCTGAGCAGCCCCACAGAGACGCACCTGTGATACTGAACGGAGAAATCTCAACATTGATTTAATGAATATATTCATTCTCCTTCATAAATTAGAATAAATCATTGCTGTTTACCTTAAATAGATACATTTCATTAAAGACCAGGGAGTCCAGAGCAAGACAAAGACTCATCAACAGCTTCATATGATACTGTACCAAAAGTAATGCACAGAAATGCGTGATATTTTACGCAATATGACGTTTGATATGCTGGAAAAAGCGTCCGGTGACATTCTTCCCCGAGGCCTCCTCCCAGCTGGACGTGCCTGGAACACCTCCCTAGGGAGGCGCCCAGGGTTCATCCAGACCAGATGATCCTGAACCACCTCAACTGGCTCCTTTCAACACAAAGGAGCAGCGGCTCTACTCCGAGTTCCTCACGGATGCTGAACTTCTCCCCCTCTCTCTAAGGGAGACTCCAGACCCCCTCCTGAGGAAACACATTTCACACGCTTGGACCTGGACCTGGTTCTTTGGGTCCTGACCTGGACCTGGTTCTTTGGGTCCTGACCTGGACCTGGTTCTTTGGGTCCTGACCCAGCTTTCATGACCACAGGTGAGGGTAGGAACCAGGACTGAGGGTAGATCCAGAGCTTTGCCTTCCTCAGCTCTTCATCACAACGGTGCGGTAGAGCGACTGCAGCTCCGCCCCCGCTGCTCCGATTCTCCGGCCAAACTCACGCTCCATCGTCCCCTCACTCGTGAACCAGATCCCGAGGTCCTTGAACTCCTTTTCTTTTATAATTGACTTGAATTCCCCTGGAGCTGCGAGACGCGTCCATTTCAAGTGTTTTCGTCGCCTACACCTAAAAAACGTTGTAGTTTTGTTTGAATGCACGACTTTTACCACACTTTAACCGCGGATCCCATGGATCACACTCATTAACAAACCACTCAAAGACAACAATGAGCTTAACCTCTCAGGGTGTCCCGACCTTTACTGCCTCAATTTTCTTTTTTAGTGAGTCTCTTGTGAGTCCTCAAACTTTATGGGAGTGTGAGACTAAGGGCGCACTCACACTGTCCTTCCGTCCCGTGCCCCGTGCTTTAGGGTCCTTGTCCCCCCCTCCAGGCCCGTTTGTACTCACACTACCTGGGCCTCGGAGAATGCTTCTTGCTGCCTATACGTCATCACGCCGTAACACGTCACACGCATTGATGACGTCATGGCGATGCGTGGCTTTGTTTCCAGATCTTTCCGTAGACCTCGGAGTTTTTGTGCGTCCTGTCGACTGTTTTTGAATCTTTTCATCGACCAAATCTGCAGTAAACACTCCACCTCCGCATCACACCAACGTGAACCTTTCACCGCCATTGTTTGGAATGTCCACGCATGGTCCGTCCTTCTATTTACATGTCCGAACAGGCGGACATACCGCTACGTGCTCGTACATGTGCAAACGGCTCCACTGAAGCCCACCTCTCCCAAGTGGGCCGTGGACGACCCGCTGGCCGCAGTTATGCGCGGAGCGGGTGCACTCACACTGCTTAAAGGTACTAGGCTTTAGCTGAAAAAACGGTTTTGGCCCGGGACAGAAGGACAGTGTGAGTGCGCTCTAAATCACTTCAGTAGTCCTTTAAGTAATGACTGAAGTGAACGCCAAACGCGCTCTCGTGCCAGCCTCTTCAATCTGACGACGTAATGCTTCAGTGTGAACTTCCAGAGCTGCTTCAGGCTCCGATTGGCTTCAATCGGTGACAGACGGCTTCACACAGAGAGAGCTGAAGGATTTAATCACCTGGAAATGAAATTTTATGTCAGGGCCAAAATGTTCTCGTTGAATGGAGGAGACGAAGTTCACTACGAGTTTAGTCTCTAAAGGAGACGGTTAAGTTTAGTCTCTAAAGGAGACGGTTAAGTTTAGTCTCTAAAGATGACGGTTAAGTTTAGACACTAAAGGAGACGGTTAAGTTTAGTCTCTAAAGGAGACGGTTAAGTTTAGTCTCTAAAGATGACGGTTAAGTTTAGTCTATAAAGGAGACGGTTAAGTTTAGTCTCTAAAGGAGACGGTTAAGTTTAGTCACTAAAGGTGACGGTTAAGTTTAGTCTATAAAGGTGACGGTTAAGTTTAGTCTCTAAAGGAGACGGTTAAGTTTAGTCACTAAAGGAGACGGTTAAGTTTAGTCACTAAAGGTGACGGTTAAGTTTAGTCTATAAAGGTGACGGTTAAGTTTAGTCTCTAAAGGAGACGGTTAAGTTTAGTCACTAAAGGTGACGGTTAAGTTTAGTCTCTAAAGGAGACGGTTAAGTTTAGTCTCTAAAGGAGACGGTTAAGTTTAGTCACTAAAGGTGACGGTTAAGTTTAGTCTCTAAAGGAGACGGTTAAGTTTAGTCACTAAAGGAGACGATTAAGTTTAGTCTCTAAAGGAGACGGTTAAGTTTAGTCTCTAAAGGAGACGGTTAAGTTTAGTCACTAAAGGTGACGGTTAAGTTTAGTCTCTAAAGGAGACGGTTAAGTTTAGACGACTAAAGGTGACGGTTAAGTTTAGTCTCTAAAGGAGACGGTTAAGTTTAGTCTCTAAAGGTGACGGTTAAGTTTAGACGACTAAAGGTGACGGTTAAGTTTAGTCTCTAAAGGAGACGGTTAAGTTTAGTCTCTAAAGGTGACGGTTAAGTTTAGTCTCTAAAGGAGACGGTTAAGTTTAGTCACTAAAGGTGACGGTTAAGTTTAGTCTCTAAAGGAGACGGTTAAGTTTAGTCTCTAAAGGTGACGGTTAAGTTTAGTCTCTAAAGGAGACGGTTAAGTTTAGTCACTAAAGGTGACGGTTAAGTTTAGTCTCTAAAGGAGACGGTTAAGTTTAGACGACTAAAGGAGACGGTTAAGTTTAGTCACTAAAGGTGACGGTTAAGTTTAGTCTCTAAAGGAGACGGTTAAGTTTAGTCTCTAAAGGAGACGGTTAAGTTTAGTCACTAAAGGTGACGGTTAAGTTTAGTCTCTAAAGGAGACGGTTAAGTTTAGACGACTAAAGGTGACGGTTAAGTTTAGTCTCTAAAGGAGACGGTTAAGTTTAGTCTCTAAAGGTGACGGTTAAGTTTAGACGACTAAAGGTGACGGTTAAGTTTAGTCTCTAAAGGAGACGGTTAAGTTTAGTCTCTAAAGGTGACGGTTAAGTTTAGTCTCTAAAGTTGACGGTTAAGTTTAGTCTCTAAAGGAGACGGTTAAGTTTAGTCTCTAAAGGAGACGGTTAAGTTTAGTCTCTAAAGATGACGGTTAAGTTTAGTCTCTAAAGGAGACGGTTAAGTTAAGTCACTAAAGGTGATGGTTAAGTGTAGTCTCTAAAGGAGACGGTTAAGTTTAGACACTAAAGGAGACGGTTAAGTTTAGTCTCTAAAGGAGACGGTTAAGTTTAGTCACTAAAGGAGACGGTTAAGTTTAGTCTCTCAAGGTGACAGTTAAGTTTAGTCTCTAAAGGTGACTGTTAAGTTTAGTCTCTAAAGGTGACGGTTAAGTTTAGACACTAAAGGAGACGGTTAAGTTTAGTCTCTAAAGGTGACGGTTAAGTTTAGTCTCTAAAGGAGACGGTTAAGTTTAGTCTCTAAAGGTGACGGTTAAGTTTAGTCTCTAAAGGAGACGGTTAAGTTTAGTCACTAAAGGAGACGGTTAAGTTTAGTCACTAAAGGAGACGGTTAAGTTTAGTCTCTAAAGGTGACGGTTAAGTTTAGTCTCTAAAGGTGACTGTTAAGTTTAGTCTCTAAAGGAGACGGTTAAGTTAAGTCTACAGGTGGCGGTTAAGTTTAGTCTCTAAAGGAGACGGTTAAGTTTAGTCTCTAAAAGTGACGGTTAAGTTTAGTCACTAAAGGAGACGGTTAAGTTTAGTCTCTAAAGGTGACGGTTAAGTTTAGTCTCTAAAGGAGACGGTTAAGTTTAGACACTAAAGGAGACGGTTAAGTTTAGTCTCTAAAGGAGACGGTTAAGTTTAGTCTCTAAAGGAGACGGTTAAGTTTAGTCACTAAAGGAGACGGTTAAGTTTAGTCACTAAAGGAGACGGTTAAGTTTAGTCTCTAAAGGAGACGGTTAAGTTTAGTCTCTAAAGGAGACGGTTAAGTTTAGTCACTAAAGGAGACGGTTAAGTTTAGTCTCTAAAGGAGACGGTTAAGTTTAGTCTCTAAAGGAGACGGTTAAGTTTAGTCACTAAAGGAGACGGTTAAGTTTAGTCTCTAAAGGAGACGGTTAAGTTTAGTCACTAAAGGAGACGGTTAAGTTTAGTCACTAAAGGTGACGGTTAAGTTTAGTCTCTAAAGGTGACGGTTAAGTTTAGTCTAAAGGTGACGGTTAAGTTTAGTCTCTAAAGGAGACGGTTAAGTTTAGTCTCTAAAGGAGACGGTTAAGTTTAGTCACTAAAGGAGACGGTTAAGTTTAGTCTCTAAAGGAGACGGTTAAGTTTAGTCTCTAAAGGAGACGGTTAAGTTTAGTCACTAAAGGAGACGGTTAAGTTTAGTCTCTAAAGGAGACGGTTAAGTTTAGACTCTAAAGGTGACGGTTAAGTTTAGTCTCTAAAGGAGACGGTTAAGTTTAGACTCTAAAGGAGACGGTTAAGTTTAGTCTCTAAAGGAGACGGTTAAGTTTAGTCTAAAGGAGACGGTTAAGTTTAGTCTAAAGGAGACGGTTAAGTTTAGTCTAAAGGTGACGGTTAAGTTTAGTCTCTAAAGGTGACGGTTAAGTTTAGTCTCTAAAGGAGACAGTTAAGTTTAGTCTCTAAAGGAGACGGTTAAGTTTAGTCTCTAAAGGAGACGGTTAAGTTTAGTCTCTAAAGGAGACGGTTAAGTTTAGTCTCTAAAGGTGACGGTTAAGTTAAGTCGACTAAAGGAGACGGTTAAGTTTAGACGACTAAAGGAGACGGTTAAGTTTAGTCTCTAAAGGAGACGGTTAAGTTTAGTCTCTAAAGGAGACGGTTAAGTTTAGTCTCTAAAGGTGACGGTTAAGTTTAGTCTCTAAAGGTGACGGTTAAGTTTAGTCTCTAAAGGAGACGGTTAAGTTTAGTCTCTTAAGGTGACGGTTAAGTTTAGTCTCTAAAGGAGACGGTTAAGTTTAGTCTCTAAAGGTGACAGTTAAGTTTAGTCTCTAAAGGTGACGGTTAAGTTTAGTCTCTAAAGGAGACGGTTAAGTTTAGTCTCTAAAGGAGACGGTTAAGTTTAGTCTCTAAAGGTGTCGGTTAAGTTTAGTCTCTAAAGGAGACGGTTAAGTTTAGCCTCTAAAGGTGACGGTTAAGTTTAGTCTCTAAAGGTGACGGTTAAGTTTAGTCTCTAAAGGAGACGGTTAAGTTTAGTCACTAAAGGAGACGGTTAAGTTTAGTCTCTAAAGGTGACGGTTAAGTTTAGTCTCTAAAGGTGACGGTTAAGTTTAGTCTCTATAGGAGACGGTTAAGTTTAGTCTCTAAAGGAGACGGTTAAGTTTAGTCTCTAAAGGAGACGGTTAAGTTTAGTC
Source organism: Echiichthys vipera (assembly GCF_963691815.1). Lineage (NCBI taxonomy): Eukaryota > Metazoa > Chordata > Actinopteri > Perciformes > Trachinidae > Echiichthys > Echiichthys vipera. Next base: position 1,394,460 of record NC_139843.1, read on the forward strand.
ACTAAAGGTGACGGTTAAGTTTAGTCACTAAAGGAGACGGTTAAGTTAAGACCACTAAAGGAGACGGTTAAGTTTAGTCACTAAAGGAGACGGTTAAGTTTAGTCTCTAAAGGTGACGGTTAAGTTTAGTCTCTAAAGGAGACGGTTAAGTTTAGTCTCTAAAGGAGACGGTTAAGTTTAGTCTCTAAAGGTGACGGTTAAGTTTAGTCTCTAAAGGAGACGGTTAAGTTTAGTCTCTAAAGGTGACGGTTAAGTTTAGTCTCTAAAGGAGACGGTTAAGTTTAGTCTCTAAAGGAGACGGTTAAGTTTAGTCTCTAAAGGTGACGGTTAAGTTTAGTCTCTAAAGGAGACGGTTAAGTTTAGTCTCTAAAGGAGACCGTTAAGTTTAGTCTCTAAAGGTGACGGTTAAGTTTACACTAACGCTCCAGTGTTGCTGTCCTCTCCCTCGGGTCTCAGACTCTTATTACTCATATTTATGAATGCAGAGAGGTGTTTTGCTGAGCGTGCATGTCCAGGACTCTTAATGAAGGTTACGGCAGCAGCAATAAAAGTGTTTTTAAATATTAAAGCTCTGGCAACTGATCACCGTCACGTGGTCGGTGAGAGTTTGTGACTTTTGATGTTTTTCCATCAGCCTCCTGAGTCCTGATCTCAGAGCTGCGTCGTGTTTCACTCTCAGAGTCTGGTGACGTTTGAGCAGTTTGAACCAATCAGCGTTGGTTTCTTTGGTGGATTGAAGTGAAACAGAAGAAACTGTTGAGTGTGAACAACATGGAGGCTTCCACGGATGAGATGTGCAGCTATGGAGCGAGCCTTCATTTCATTACAGTTATCTGCTCTTTATGGAGTCACCTGACCTTCTTGCACGATACTTTGCACTATATAGAAATATAAATGCACACTTTATATTGCCGGGTGGCACGGTGGTGTGGTGGTTAGCACTGTCCGTCTCTGTTCGTCTCTATGTGTCCTGTGATAGACTGGCGTCCTGTCCAGGGTGGACCCCGCCTCACGCCCGATGTCAGCTGGGATCGACTCCAGCCCCCGCGACCCCGACAGGAACAAGAGGCTGAAGATGAATGAATGAATGTACATATTGCCACGACCCGAGTGTTCATATGAGTTCATCCAGAGTCGATGTAAGAATGCATTAAGATGCAACCGGAGTAATCTTTGTGCAATGACCTCGGAAGCTCCAGTCCGCGCTTCTTTAATGAGTCCATTGTCAGGTTGAATGTGTGCAGCACACTGCGTACAGTGAGAGGACACCGACACACACAACACAGCAACATAAAGGCAGGGAGTCCAAGAATCAAGCATCGATCCAGACACACAGAGGCCCCGCGGAGGAACATCGACCACTGAAGCTTCGTTTATGGTTCTGTCTGCGATACGTCACTTCCTGTGATCCCACCAGAGTCACAGAGTCTTTCGAGACGTCGTCGTCGTCTCAGAAAGTGACTCACGGGGCCGTGAGCTGACGCAGCTCTTCCTCCGGGGTCAGACTATCTGAGCATCACACGGCTATTGTTCTCCGCCAGACTCTGTCTGCAGCGTCACCGATGCTCGATAAGGTCTCACAACAGATACAAGCACTGGCGTAGCTGCTATTTCTGTCTGACACACACACACACACACACACACACACACACACACACACACACACACACACACACACACACACACACACACACACACACACACACACACACACACACACACACACACACACACACACACACACACACACACACACACACACACACACACACACAAACTGCTGCTGCTGCCCTTTAGTTGGCGACAGGAATGTGAGGCGTGTTGGTGAAGGGGACACAGAGAGAGAGAAGCTAAGGAAGAGGGGGAGCTGCAAAGAGAAAGGAAGAAGGTGAAGACGTAATGAAAGGAAGGCCGAACACGGCTTTCACAAAGGACGATATGTCGATATGAAGGAATGAATTAGTTGTAATTCCCGTGTCTGGTCATGTGTCCGTGACCCGTCCCGTACAGGATTACACAAACACCCAAATATAACAAAATAACACAAACTAAGCCTTGGGGCGGCAGCAGCTCAGTCCATAGGTGACTCGGCCGGTTCAAGTCCCTGTGTGGACCATGAATGGAGCGTGGACTGGCGGCTGGAGAGGTGAGCAAGGCAAGGCACCGAACCCCCAACTGCTCGGGGCGCCGGTCCTCTGGCAGCCCCCTCGCTCTGACATCTCTCCATTAATGCATGTATATAGTTCCTGTTAGTGTGTGTGTGTATTTCTTCTTCTTCTTCTTCTTCCATTGTGCCAGAGTCTACGTCCACAACAACTAAAAACTGTGCATATAAATAATAATACAATAATAAAATAAACAAATAAATTCAAATAAAGTAGTATAGGATGTGTGCAGATTCACAGACACGGCCCCATAAATAAGAATAAAACAACACATGAGCATAAACACAGGAGTTTCTTCATGTCTTTCTCTTAAATCAAAGCTCCATCCTCCAAACCTGTTAAATCAACAACAGGAGCATCAACTTTTTTAAACGGCGTGAGTCGTGATATAAAGGGCAAAATAAAACAAAATGACTTTCCTCCTCCAGCACAATCAGATCACAGTCTTTCTTCCTCTGATGCTCCTCCGTATCAGACAGTTCACATGTGCAGTGGGAGTGTGCAGCACCGTAACTGTGCATAAAGTGATCTGTGAGTTTTTGCTAAATTATATTTGACACATTTTCACAATGGGCTACACGGTTCCAGGTTTGAATCCCGGCCTGGGCCCTTCTGTGTGGAGTTTGCATGTTGTCCCCGTGTCTGCGTGGGTTTTCTCCGGGTTCTCCGGTTTCCTCCCACAGTCCAAAGACGTGCAGGTGTTGGGTTCATTGATGACTCTAAATCACCCGTAGGTGTGAATGGTTGTCTGTCTCTGTTCGTCTCTATGTGTCCTGTGATAGACTGGCGTCCTGTCCAGGGTGGACCCCGCCTCACGCCCGGTGTCAGCTGGGATCGGCTCCAGCCCCCCACGACCCCGACAGGGACAAGAGGCTGAAGATGAATGAATGATGACATTTTCACAATCTACCAATAAATCCAGAGCCTCTGAAACCCGCTCACCACCGACTCAGAGACAAATCCCAGAAACAAAACAAACACAGTCGTGATCTGGGTGCGTCGTCTTAAGGCCTCGCTGCAGCTTAAACATCCACGGTGCTTCTCCATAACTGGACTTTCTTCAGTAACTTCAGGAGGAAAGGCAGATCTTAAATAGCAGCTTATTAGCTGCAGCTCTGAAACAGGGAGGGTGAGCGCTCATCGTGCCTCCAAAGGCCTCCAGGGTAAACAGGAGCGTGTGCTAATGAAGATGCTGATGGGATGGTAATATGTAATTTCTCTCGCTGGCTGCGTTCCACCCCACGGTGACTGGCTGCATCCATAACTGGCTGCTGGGCGCATGTTTTAAAAAGATGATCAATAATAACAAAACAACAACGCTGCTGCTTTTTCTTTAAAATCTCAAAGCCATTTTCTGTTCACTCCAAAACGTACTTAACTTTGAAAGGCAGACCCGCGGCTGCTCATCGATCTGTTTGTTGTCTGTCAAACGAAGACGCCCAAATGAGATGGGAAGGGATTAAAACAACACAGGGAAAATACGGAGAGAGAGCAGCGAGAGAGGGCTGTGAATGCCAACAACAGGCTGCTGCTCTGTCTCTTTGGAGCTGTGGTCAGTGATTATTATGTTTTGTGGTCTAATATTACGTAAATGATGAAATATGAAGTGCTGAGGCCTGGGCAGAGATACAGAAAGACATAATTAAACACATGAACTGTGGAGAGAAAGGAAGAACTGTCATCATGTCCCAAGGCTGTGTGGAGAAAGTCATCCGTGCACTTTTAAAGCCTCTAAAGTAGCAGATTGTTTTTTGCCTCGTGGGTGAGTTTAGTGTCGAGCACACACAGTCCACACTGAGCTGTGACCGGGCCGCTCTTTACAGCGCTGCAACAAAGGCCTTCACACAGGGTACTGCACCACTGGTGGACAAATCAGTCTGGAGCCTCTCGGTTCATTTTCATTTTACAAAGAGGCGTCATCAATGATGCAGAACACAACGTGACCTACAGAGACACAGGTGACAGCAGAGACACAGGTGACTGCAGAGACACAGGTGACTGAGGAGACTGAGGAGACGCAGAGACACAGGTGACTGCAGAGACACAGGTGACAGCAGAGACACATGTGACTGTAGAGACACAGAGACACAGGTGACTGCAGAGACACAGGTGACAGCAGAGACAAAGGTGACTGCAGAGACACATGTGACTGCAGAGACACAGGTGACTGCAGAGACACATGTGACTGCAGAGACACAGGTGACTGCAGAGACACAGGTGACTGCAGAGACACAGGTGACTGCAGAGACCCAGAGACACAGGTGACTGCAGAGACACAGGTGACTGCAGAGACACATGTGACTGCAGAGACACAGGTGACTGCAGAGACACAGGTGACTGCAGAGACACAGGTGACTGCAGAGACACATGTCCATCCATCTGCAGTTGTGAACGGCCTTGAACACTGCAGAGCTGGGCCCAGCTGCCGGCTCCCATGCATAAAACATCCTCTCTCATGCTGCTGTAACGCAGAGACTCAGAGACACAAAGAGACAGAAAGAGAAAGAGTAGGACTTTTGTTTCTATCTGTTTTTTTATGCATTGATTTTGGTTTAATTAGAACTACAGGTCCTGTGATGTGTAGAGTACTAGCCTCCCATCTTCCTCTCCTCTCCTCTCTGTTGTTTCTCCTCCAGTCTCAGGTTTAAGTGCATGCAAGCAGACTGTTCTCTAACCAGGTCAGGATAGCAGGGACTATTGGGCTGCGGTGTCCGTAGGCAGCCCATTACAGCCATCAATCAGCCCGCCTGCTGAGGCACTCACCTAGGACGGGACAGGAGGCCGAGGAGAGAGGAGCAGGAGACAGATTTAAGAGGCCGCTATCGGAAGATTCATCGCTCACGACAGAGTCCTCCCTCAGACACACCAAAATAAATCTGCTGAGATCAATTCACTTGCTGAGGCTTCATTTCTCTGCAGAGGGGATCTGAGGTCTCCGTGAAAGCATCAGCTCTCAGGAAAAGTACGATTTCAGTCATTAGAAGTTACTCGTCGTACAAAAGTCCACCTGTTCTCATCCCGACTCGTCACATACATACATCTGTAAACACCCTTGGTGGCACAGGAAGCAGGAGAACGCACGTCTGTGTTCACACACGGAGCAGGAACCAGGAGAACACACGTCTGTGTTCACACACGGAGCAGGAACCAGGAGAACACACGTCTGTGTTCACACACGGAGCAGGAACCAGGAGAACACACGTCTGTGTTCACACACGGAGCAGGAACCAGGAGAACACACGTCTGTGTTCACACACGGAGCAGGAACCAGGAGAACACACGTCTGTGTTCACACACGGAACAGGAACCAGGAGAACGCACGTCTGTGTTCACACACGGAGCAGGAACCAGGAGAACACACGTCTGTGTTCACACACGGAGCAGGAACCAGGAGAACACACGTCTGTGTTCACACACGGAGCAGGAACCAGGAGAACACACGTCTGTGTTCACACACGGAGCAGGAACCAAGAGAACACACGTCTGTGTTCACACACGGAGCAGGAACTATGAATTTGAGTTCACACAGAACTCTTGATGAGAGTCCGGTGTTTGTTTGACCCGTCCACCATCCCGACCTTCCTCCTCACATGGAGTTTAGCGCTCTCTGTCCTGCAGCACTTGCTTAAACTCGTCCAGAGTAGAAGCGCAGTAATAAAAGATTTGAGGCTGGTGAAGTGAGAGCAGAAACTCTGTGAGACGTGGCTGACAGCACTCTTCAGGGTGTCACATTAAGGTAATGAGGTAAAGAAAAAGTTCCAGGACAGAGCGTCGTAATTATCCCATTTAACAAACGTAACCAGCGGGATCGAAGCTTTCACAGCAGAAGGTCAAAACAGTGGCGAGGGGGGGGGGGGGGGGGGCTCTGGGTGAGACGTGTGACGCTGAACAGAGCTGACGTGTTTGAAATAAGACAATCAAAGTTCATGAATCACATTTAAAGGGATTGAACGCACACACACTGTATTTATTCATGGAGAGAGTCGGGGATCTTCCTGCAGTCCGATCAACATACGTTGATTCTTAACGAGCCAATAAACTCAATGAGCGGCTAATTAACGACCAACGCAGACCATTGACTGACTAAACAACCGACAACACAGAAAACAAAGTGACCAATCAAACCAGAGGATTTAAAAATAAGCTCCAGGACACATTAACTTCCAAACCAACCACGATCATCAACGTCAACCAATCGAGGAAACCAGCAGGGTGAACGAGCAGCTCGCACCCTGACGACCGGCTGATCACATCCGATCATTTCGGATGTTTTACTTTAACTACCGTCTTTGCATCCAAGTCTTCAGACTGAGGCTGATGATGTCACTCTCTCCGCTGACTGATCAGACGGAGCATCTGATCAGACGGAGCATCTGCGCAGACGGAGCCTCTGCGCAGACGGAGCATCTGCACGGACGGAGCATCTGCACAGACGGAGCATCTGCACAGACGGAGCATCTGCACAGACGGCGCATCTGCACAGACGGAGCATCTGCGCAGACGGAGCATCTGCACAGACGGAGCATCTGCACAGACGGAGCATCTACACAGACGGAGCATCTGCACAGACGGGGCATCTGCACAGACGGGGCATCTGCACAGACGGAGCATCTGCACAGACGGAGCATCTGCGCATACGGAGCATCTGCGCATATGGAGCATCTGCGCATACGGAGCATCTGCGCATACGGAGCATCTGCACAGACGGCGGCAGAACAAACTGCTCGACCTTTTCTACAACTTCAAGCAGAGACATCCCCGGCTTCCTCTGCTGTGTGCTGAGCTTCCACAATGTCAACGTTTTAACGTTTCAGGCTGCCTTCCTTTCAACAACAACAACAACAACAACAACAACAACAACAACAACAACAACAACAACAACAACACGAATCTAACTTTCAACAGGAACTACACGTCTGTGCTTCATTGGCTTTAGATGGAGTAAACATACTGTAAATAAATAAGATAATCATTCATTCATTCATTCATTCATCTTTAGCCTCTTGTCCCTGTCGGGGTCGCGGGGGCTGGAGCCGATCCCAGCTGACATCAGGTGTGAGGCGGGGTCATCGGACCCTTATTTTGAAAAAAGGGTCCGATGGTCCCCAGACTGTTAATTTTTCCACAATCAGTGCTGAATTCCCCGTCAAATATGCCTATAAAGCCCCTGACCCTGTCCCGGATCCCGGATCCCTGACCCGAACCTAAATTAAATCAACGAAGGCAGCACGAAGAAGCATCGGGGTGACCCTATTTCAATGATACTGCGCTAAGCTAAATGCTAAAGGGGTAAACTGACGAGTCATCCAGTGGACTATTGCTGGCCAGGTAGAATATAGCAGCTGAGAGCGCCACGCCTGGCTTCAGCCCAGCCAATGACGGTCCACAGGGCTACAGGATCTGCCTGCAACACCTTTAGGGACACTTCGACATGCAAACAAGGGGAGGTGGGGATGGAACCACCAATCTCTCAAATGGAGGACGACCCACTCTTCCACTGAGCCACAGCCGCCCTTCTTTTATGGTTTTACTGTCTAAGTATCACTTGATCTCACTGTATTTAAGATCATCAACATGCTCAGGTGGGTAAGAACGCATTGGCTGAATCCCACGCCACGTCTTGTTGCTTTGAGTCAGATCAAATATAAAACATGAAAACGCTCCTGCATGAAGACCACTGTCTTAAGAAGTGTCCATATGAAGGATACACCGCGTGCTAACATCAGGGGGGATCTGTTTCCATCAGCCTCGCTCTATTTCATCTCCACGAATGCAACTTTTCCACCTCAGCCAAGAAACCTGCAGCCCGACAGACCGACCAGACAGCTCATTAACCAAAAACCTGACCGACACAGCCACACACACACACCATCTGCTCAGCCGACACACACACACACTCGCTGCTATTTCAGAACGGGCGCTGGCATCCTGAGGCCTCCGTGTTTGGAGGAGCCATGTTGGATCTGTTTATTCACTCTGGGAGTTAGAGTCTCAGTTTCAAGCAGCTTCACCACGACACTGTATAAATCTGCTTTCAATGCAGCAAGGATGACTCACTGTGTGTGTGTGTGTGTGTGTGTGTGTGTGTGTGTGTGTGTGTGTGTGTGTGTGTGTGTGTGCGTGTATGTGTTAGTGTGTGTTGGCAGAGGGAGATGAATTGCGCCCGGCCCCACAGAGAATTGTTTAATAAACATTTTTATTAGCTCTTTTCACACAGCGTCTGTGTGTGAGCGGGGCAGCGGCAGCAGGGCGGACGCAGCGTAGCCTCATCAGCAGCAAATCCCATCATGCATTGCAGCCAGGGTGTCTCCAAGCAACGCCGTCTGCTCCGACGATCGACTGAAGGAAGAGGAACGAGACTTCACACCGTTGAGAACCAAAATAATGTGCAGTGTGTGTCCAAACAGGAAATTAGAGCCTGACCAACACTTCAGTGTGCTGATATCATGCACAGATATGACCCTGATCTCATCTCATCTTCAGCCTCTGATCCTGGATCAGGTCTCGGGGGCAGCAGCTCCAGCAGGGACCCCAAACTTCCCTTTCCCGGGCCACATTAACCAGCTCTAACTGGGGGATCCTGAGGCGTTCCCAGGCCAGTGTGGAGATCTAATCTCTCCACCTGGTCCTGGGTCTTCCCCGAGGCCTCCTCCCAGCTGGACGTGCCTGGAACACCTCCCTAGGGAGGCGCCCAGGGTTCATCCAGACCAGATGATCCTGAACCACCTCAACTGACCCTGATCACACACCTTTAAAACCACATATACAACTGAAAACGATGCTTGGGCGACTTACAAACTGTGTCACAGCTGTTTATTTTATTTGTATTTACTTGTTATTGAAATTATTGACTGATCCTGAACAAACAGCACTATTTACCTTTATTTAAATAGTCAACAATGGACTGATACTGAAAATAAGGTTTATTTAGCAATTCATTTTATTTTTAATTATTCTTTTTTCTTTCATTATTAAGTCAACAAAAGTCCAAGTCACCAAGTCTCAAGTGCACATCTCTGCTACAGTTAAAGGTTGAGTCTGGAAAACGAGCAGAATAGCTCCATCTAGTGTCTCAAGATCGTCGTCTCAACAACAAAAAAGAAGTCCAGCAGTGGGGTTGCCAGGTTGGTCAGACCCGGCCCAGTAGCTCCAGGAGACCGGAGTCTGTTTGAGCCTGTTTGAACCCGTCCCCTCCAGAAAACCACAGCATCAAAACAAGGATTAGAGGAGTTTGACTGACAGTTAGCGTTAGCCGTTAACGTTAGCCGTTCCAGCTAAGTGCAGATGAAAGTATTGTTAGCATCCAGGAGCAGCGTAGCCATGTGGGCGTGCGTTTGAATGGCGTTCCTCTCCTTTCTCTCAGTCCATGGAGTGAATGCTCGGCCTATAGTGACTCTGGTTGTTGCCCGTCTCCGCTCACTCAGCTGCTGGGACAAAGAACGCCCCCTTCACTGAGGCTCCCAAGCAGCTGCACGATTGGCTAACTCCATTTCACCCAGTGCCAGCCTACAGTAGCTGCACCCAACAACAGACAACCCTGGCAACCAGCAACCAGATTCTACAGATTCAACCTTTAATGAGCATCAACGTTCGTGTGCAGAACAGCAGCAGTTTGAGAGGAACAGAGCTAAAGAGACGTCCTGCTCTGTTGTGAGGAGACAGATTTACTGTCCACTGATGACGCCCTCTCCCTCCATCACAGCGGCCATATTGGCGTGCGTCGCTGTGAAGAGCCCTCTCCCTCGGAGTCAATCAGCTCCTCTCGAGAAACACGAGTAATGATTCATTAACCGCGTGAACTTTAGCTGCATGCTTGTTTTTGAACGATAACAGATGGGTCGTAAACCGTAACCTTCAATTAAAGGTCAACGCCGTAAAATATTTTCACAACTGTGTCATCAACCATATATCACATACGTCAACTTCCTGTTGTGTTGGATTTAATGTACTGTGTCAAACTGTTGTGTGAACAGACCCGATAGAGGGCGACCTGCTGACGTTCAAACACTAAAATATTACATTTCTCAATGCAGCTTTAAGTGGAGTCTCCTCCTGCTGGACATTAGAGAGAATGCAGCTTTAAGTGGAGTCTCCTCCTGCTGGACATTAGAGAGAATGCAGCTTTAAGTGGAGTCTCCTCCTGCTGGACATTAGAGAGAATGCAGCTTTAAGTGGAGTCTCCTCCTGCTGGACATTAGAGAGAATGCAGCTTTAAGTGGAGTCTCCTCCTGCTGGACATTAGAGAGAATGCAGCTTTAAGTGGAGTCTCCTCCTGCTGGACATTAGAGAGAATGCAGCTTTAAGTGGAGTCTCCTCCTGCTGGACATTAGAGAGAATGCAGCTTTAAGTGGAGTCTCCTCCTGCTGGACATTAGAGAGAATGCAGCTTTAAGTGGAGTCTCCTCCTGCTGGACATTAGAGAGAATGCAGCTTTAAGTGGAGTCTCCGCCTGCTGGACATTAGAGAGAATGCAGCTTTAAGTGGAGTCTCCTCCTGCTGGACATTAGAGAGAATGCAGCTTTAAGTGGAGTCTCCTCCTGCTGGACATTAGAGAGAATGCAGCTTTAAGTGGAGTCTCCCCCTGCTGGACATTAGAGAGAATGCAGCTTTAAGTGGAGTCTCCTCCTGCTGGACATTAGAGACAACAGAACATTTATCTAAAGCAATCACGATCGATGCTTCTGGCTTCAGTGTGCAGATGACAAACAGCAGGGACGCTCTAAATTAAAGCAGTTTCAGTCTAATGTGGTCTCCAGATATCTGCTGAATACATTTATTAGATGATATTAAAACGTATCAGGTGCACAGGGCGGCAGCGGCGGTCTGATGCATGTGAACTGATGTTAAATCACTCTCTGTACTCAGGGGACTCACTCTGGAGAGTTGAATCACACAGCAGTGAGACGCTGGAGCCGTGGATCACAAAAGAGAATAACATCCAACCCAACGAGCCTCAAAGAACATCTGACCCAAACTAACTTCTGACTAAAGTGTAGGATTGCATTTGTATTCATGTATGTTTGAAAATGTTTCCTCCATCCTCCGTTTGGGCTGATTATAATATGTACGACTTGTTTATACTGTACAAATATCTCATCTCATCTTCAACCGCTTATCCACCACGAAAAGATACAAAATGACTAACAATAGATGCAAAACCACCACAAAAAGATGCAAAATGACTAAAAATAGATGCAAAACCACCACAAAAAGATGCAAAATGACTAAAAATAGATGCAAAACCACCACAAAAAGATGCAAAATGACTAAAAATAGATGCAAAACCATCACAAAAAGATGCAAAATGACTAAAAATAGATGCAAAACCAGCACAAAAAAATGCAAAATGACTAAAAATAGACGCAAAACCACCACAAAAAGATGCAAAATGACTAAAAATAGATGCAAAACCAGCACAGAAAGATGCAAAGTGACTAAAAATAGATGCAAAACCACCACAAAAAGATGCAAAATTACTAAAAATTGATGCAAAACCACCACAAAACAACTACAAAGACACAAAACAACTACAAAGAGACACAACACAACTACAAAGAGACACAAAACACAACCACTACTTGTGATAATTGGGTTTTCTATGAACACATTTCACTGTTACTGCTCTACCGATACGGCCGTTAGGGGAAGATAGCTGCTGTCGATGCTTTAGTGCATCACCTGTTGTTTTAGGGCGATTGTTATCATTTGATTTTGCTGCTTTAAAGAGGAAGTTGTGTATTTTGAAACCTGGACTCTGTGTCTTCATGTGTTTCTGTGTCAGTGTGTTTTAATGTGTTTCTGAGTCAGTGTGTGTGTTTGAATGCGTCCAGTATCGAGCGGAGCTGCAGCTGAACCTGCACTAAGACAATACACGTCCATGAAAAGTGTTTGTTTCCACACTGATGTTAAAACATTTGAATTACTAAAAAATATGATGGAAATGGTTTTGCGTCTCAGGGCCCCAGACTCACTTTTTCCACAATAATAATATGAACATTGTTGTTTAATGTCACCGTGACATCTTTGAGGAAAATCAATGATTTTCAGGAACAGGTGTTTGGGACGAGTGGCGGCCATTTTGAAAATTCTCCAGGACTTTTTAAAAAAAGCTTTCAGAATGTTTGTGTTCGATGCATCAAAGCCACCGGAATGGACCTGTGATGTCATCGGGGCCTGTGATGTCATCGGTGCCTGTGATGACATCGCTGCCTGTGATGTCATCGGTGCCTTTGATGCGTGATCCTTTAACTCGGAACACAGAACTGGATCACACTGGTTCACACGCGTCAGATCGACCAAGCAAAAACAACCGTCCACTGCAAACAAGTCAGTCTCTTAGCAGACAGATAAATACAGGACAGACACCTGCTACACACAACTCCAGTCTGCTACAGGCAGTCCATCCATCCATCCATCCATCCATCCATCCATCCGTCTTCAACCTCTTTACCCTATCGGGGTCGCAGGGGGCTGGGGAGTTGGACAGGACGGCAGTCTATCACAGGACAGGCAGACAAACGTTCACACCTACGGGTGATTTAGAGTCATCAATTAACCGAACACCTGCACGTCTTTGGACTGTGGGAGGAAGAACATGGAGGAAACCCACACAGAGGGGCCCCAGCGCCCCAGGGATTTGATCCAGGAACCCGCTGGCTGTAAGGTGCTAACAGTGCTAACCACCACACCACCGTGCCGCTCTGCTTCAGACCAGTTATCTGAGAGTCAGAATAGCGATAGGGTGCAGACCGAACCCCAGATGGTGAACAACCAGACGGAAAGTGTATTCGAGAAACTCAACAGACAGAAAGAGACTGTCTCTCAGCTGATCACAGAGTACTCCAAACGGCTGTCAATCAAAGAAGCCCAACTCCAACGGGTTGAGACCGCTTGGCAAGAAAAGTACAGCGTTCTGGAGAAGACGGCAAAGGAGCTGGCTGAGAAACAACACAAGACCATGAACCAGGTCCACCAGAAGGACTCTGAGATCTTGAAGCTCAGCAAGAACAAGGAGAGTCTCGCTCTTCTGCTCAAGAAGACCACGGACAAGCTTTCGATCAAAGAAGCTGAGCTCAAACTGAGCGAGACATTTTGGCAAACTAAATACAACGCTCTGGAAGGGAAGGGCACAAAAGACCTAAAAGAAATGCAACAGAGTCTGGAGACAAAACTCGATCTGATATTGAGGTTCAGAGAGGAAAAGGTCGAGGACTGGGAACGGAAAGTCAAACAGGTCGAGGACGAGAAGAAGGAACTCGAGGAGAAGTTCGTCAAAGACTTGGCTGAGAAAGAACAAAGCTGGGAGGCAAAAGTCAAACAGGTCGAGGACCAGAAGAAGGAACTCGAGGAGAAGTTCACCAAAGACTTGGCTGAGAGAGAACAAAGCTGGGAGGAGAAAGTCAAACAGGTCGAGGATGAGAAGAAGGAACTCGAGGAGAAGTTCGTCAAAGACTCGGCTGAGAAAGAACAAAGCTGGGAGGCAAAAGTCAAACAGGTCGAGGACGAGAAGAAGGAACTCGAGGAGAAGTTCGTCAAGGACTCGGCTGAGAGAGAACGCAGCTGTGAGGAGAAGGTAGAAAAGGTTGAACTAGAGAAGAAGGAACTCGAGGAGAAGTTCACCAAAGACTTGGCTGAGAAAGAACAAAGCTGGGAGGAGAAAGTCGAACAGTTAGAGGAGGAGAAGAAGGACCTGGCCCAGATGGGGGAGGAATTGCGGTCCCGTGGAAGGGCTTGGCAGGCCCACCACAGGGCTCTGAACAGGAATTTCAAAAACATGATGGCCCAGAACAACAGATTCAGGGCACAATCCGCGGTGGAGAAGGAGGAGCTGGAGAAGCTCTGCCTGAAAATGATCAACAATAAGTGGCGCTTCCTTGTCCGCGCATCGACCGAGGACGACAGGAAGGAGGAGTTGGAGAGAATGAAAGCGAGGCTGCGCGTGAAGGAGGCGAGAAGAAGGGCAGGGCTGCGGGGAGAGGAGAACGAAGACGATGCAGACGCGTCCCTTGCACCCGAGAATCCCAACATCAGTCGTGTCATGGAAACGCCCAATATCTATTATTAGGATCCGCGCTCAGACACGTCTCCCATGGGTTGCAACCTGGTGATCAGGTCATCGCCCAAAACCAAACACACGCTTTATGAGGAAGCGTGGCCAAACTCACAGAGTGTTCTGTATTTCCTGGTGATCAGGAAACACCCCGACCCCCCAACACCCCCAACCCCCCAATACCCCCAACCCCCCAATCCGCCAACACCCCGACCCCCAACACCCCAACCCCCCAATACCCCCATCCCCTTACACCCCCAACACCCCCAACACCCCCCCATCCCCCCCAAAATAAACAGTAAAAAACAGTTGAATGTGTTTGTATCTGTTTGAGTTATGATTCAAACTGAAGCTGATCAATAAATCCATAAATGTTACGTAATAAAATATGTTCCAAATAATATTTGAGTTGCTGTTTCTGTAATAAAATATGAATATGAAGTTTGGGGTCCCCTGCTGGAGCTGCTGCCCCGGATAAGCGGTTGAAGATGAGATGAGATGAGATTATTCAGGGCTCCAGACTGACCCTTTTCACTCGGAGCGCTGTGGCCCCCTCTGAAAGTTCAGGGGCACACACTGTGCATCAACACGCCGACCAAATATTCACATTTCTGCTCTACTATTTTATAATATACTGTGTGGATTTTAAGGTGCAAGATAAAGAGAGAAAGGTGCATTTATAGGATTTCAGTAATCAGTCACTTGAACGATGTGAGTGTGTTTCCTGAGCATTGCTGTGAAGCGTCGTAGAGTCTGACGGCAGCAGGTAGGAACTGTTTCCTGTGGCATTCTTTAAGGCAGCAGGTAGGAACTGTTTCCTGTGGCGTTCTTTAAGGCAGCAGGTAGGAACTGTTTCCTGTGCCGTTCTTTAAGCAGCAGATAGGAACTGTTTCCTGTGCCGTTCTTTAAGGCAGCAGGTAGGAACTGTTTCCTGTGGCGTTCTTTAAGCAGCAGGTAGGAACTGTTTCCTGTGGCGTTCTTTAAGCAGCAGGTAGGAACTGTTTCCTGTGGCGTTCTTTAAGCAGCAGGTAGGAACTGTTTCCTGTGGCGTTCTTTAAGCAGCAGGTAGGAACTGTTTCCTGTGGCGTTCTTTAAGCAGCAGGTAGGAACTGTTTCCTGTGGCGTTCTTTAAGCAGCAGGTAGGAACTGTTTCCTGTGTCGTTCTTTAAGCAGAAGGTAGGAACTGTTTCCTGTGGCGGTCTTTAAGCAGCAGGTAGGAACCTCTTCCTGTGGCGTTCTTTAAGCAGCAGGTAGGAACTGTTTCCTGTGGCGTTCTTTAAGCAGCAGGTAGGAACTGTTTCCTGTGGCGTTCTTTAAGCAGCAGGTAGGAACTGTTTCCTGTGGCGTTCTTTAAGCAGCAGGTAGGAACTGTTTCCTGTGGCGTTCTTTAAGCAGCAGGTAGGAACTGTTTTCCTGTGGCGTTCTTTAAGCAGCAGGTAGGAACTGTTTCCTGTGGCGTTCTTTAAGCAGCAGGTAGGAACTGTTTCCTGTGGCGTTCTTTAAGCTGCAGGTAGGAACTGTTTCCTGTGGCGTTCTTTAAGCAGCAGGTAGGAACTGTTTCCTGTGGCGTTCTTTAAGCAGCAGGTAGGAACTGTTTCCTGTGGCGTTCTTTAAGCAGCAGGTAGGAACTGTTTCATGTGGCGTTCTTTAAGCAGCAGGTAGGAACTGTTTCCTGTGGTGTTCTTTAAGCAGCAGGTAGGAACGGTTTCCTGTGGCGTTCTTTAAGCAGCAGGTAGGAACTGTTTCCTGTGGCGTTCTTTAAGCAGCAGGTAGGAACTGTTTCCTGTGGCGTTCGTTAAGCAGCAGGTAGGAACTGTTTCCTGTGGCGTTCTTTAAGCAGCAGGTAGGAACTGTTTCCTGTGGCGTTCTTTAAGCAGCAGGTAGGAACTGTTTCCTGTGCCGTTCTTTAAGCAGCAGGTAGGAACTGTTTCCTGTGGCGTTCTTTAAGGCAGCAGGTAGGAACTGTTTCCTGTGGCGTTCTTTAAGCAGCAGAGAGGAACTGTTTCCTGTGGCGTTCTTTAAGGCAGCAGGTAGGAACTGTTTCCTGTGGCGTTCTTTAAGCAGCAGGTAGGAACTGTTTCCTGTGCCGTTCTTTAAGCAGCAGGTAGGAACTGTTTCCTGTGCCGTTCTTTAAGCAGCAGGTAGGAACTGTTTCCTGTGGCGTTCTTTAAGGCAGCAGGTAGGAACTGTTTCCTGTGGCGTTCTTTAAGCAGCAGGTAGGAACTGTTCCCTGTGGCGTTCTTTAAGCAGCAGGTAGGAACTGTTTCCTGTGGCGTTCTTTAAGCAGCGAGGTTTGATGAGTTTGCTGCTGAAGCTGCTCTGAAGCTCGTCCAGGGTTTTGTGGAGGGGATGAGAGACGTCGTTCGTGATCACCAGCACTTCTGCATCCTGTGCTCCAGCACCTCCTCCAGGGTGACGACAACAGACCCGGCCTTCTTTACAAGTGTGTTCAGTGTGTTCACGTCTTTTGCTTTGATGCCCGCACCCCCGGACACCACAGAAGAAGAAGAAGATGGTGCTCTCGACAACAGACTGATAAAACATCTGAAGCATCCGGTGTCAGACATTAAAGGACCTGAGCCTCCTCAGGAAGAGTCATCATCATATTGTGTTATTACTGCGGTGATAATGAGTGTTTTAAAGTACTGTAACACTACATACCAATCTAACCATGCATGCCACATTCACACACCCATGTGCAGCACAGGGAGCAATTCCAGGTTCAGTGTCTTGCTCCAGGACACTTCGACATGTGGAAGCTGGGGATCGAACCGCTGTTCTCTCGAATGGAGGACGACCCACTCTACCACTGACCCACAGCCGCCCCCCGTCTGATAGCTGCCTCCAAACAGTGACACTGGACACAACTGACCGCCATCTTGTTAATATATAATGCTGTCGAAATGAATCACAATCGTATTTACAGTAACTCTGTTTGGAAATCACTCCATCACCCGACGCCACGGAGCGACCGACGGCAGATCGATGCTTCTCCCCCGGCAGCGTGATCCAGCTCTTCCCGGGGAACCCCCCGAGGCGTGCCCAGGCCACACGAGATGTCTAATGAGTCCAGCGTGTTGTGGCTCTACCTAGCCCGGGGCGTCTTTTGTGTTTGTCAGACACCTGTCGGGTATAAGATGCACTGTGGCTCCCTGCTGAATATGAACCCTGCGGCCTCACACACACACACACACACACACACACACACATCTTTAGTAGTTTGAGCAACAGCCTCCATGACTGAACAGTGAAGCCAGAGGGGAAATGTCTCAATATGAAGTCTACTCTCTGTCTGCAAAGACACATATATAGTATGTTGTATTTCCTTTTATGAAATAAAGGGTAAAGACAGCAGGCTTCAAGTGTCTCAGATGTCATTTTTAAAAGCGTTTCGCATCAATATGCAGGTTTGAAGCTTCTGCTAGCGTATAAGAGATTATACGACAACAAGGGATTAGAAACCTCTCTGAGGAATTATCAGAAACATCTGACAATAAAGCTTTAAAGCCTCAGAGGGGAGTGAAAGGCTCGAGCTCGAGGGATGTTTGCAGTTCATCGGTTAGCGAGAGAAATCTAAGGTTCGGTAATTACTGGATCGTTTACTGCGGCGACTAGATTAAAGACGTGAGATGTGACGAAGCTTTAAAGTGTAATGCCAGCGCAAAATCATCCCATTCATCAAAATAATCCATGGAGGCAGTTTTTTCCTGTATCAACTATTAACAGAGAAATCCTGGAGAGTCGCTAACAGCCGGACGTGGCTAACAGTGATTAGCTCGGGGCAGCACGGTGAAGGCATTCAAAGGTCTTTTTTAACCACTAATGCTGCTGAAAATAACAGCAAACCTCTGCAGCAGCATGAGAAGAGTCCCTACACACACAACAAAGCAGCAATGGGCTCCTTCCACTGTAATGGACTTTACTATGAGAGGAGCTGGTACAGGGGCCAGTAGGTAAGTCTTTAAAACAGTATTATAATAAAGGGAGGTGTTCCAGGCACGTCCAGCTGGGAGGAGGCCTCGGGGAAGACCCAGGACCAGGTGGAGAGATTAGATCTCCACACTGGCCTGGGAACGCCTCAGGATCCCCCAGTTAAGAAGAAGAAGAAGAAGAAGAAGAAGAATTACTTTATTTATCCCGCACGGGGAAATTGAATTTTTTGAATGAATGTGGCCCGGGAAAGGGAAGTTTGGGGTCCCTGCTGGAGCTGCTGACCCTGAGACCTGACCCCGGATAAGAGGCTGTAGATGAGATGAGATGGCTTGACTAAAGTTTCCAGACGATTACCATAAAATTACAGTAAAATAAAAAAATGTATCACAAAATTATAAACTATAATAAAACAGAACACAGATTAAAGTCAAAATAAGTTGAATTAAATTAAATATACTGTAATTGTCTGTCTCTGTTTGTCTCTATGTGTCCTGTGATAGACTGGCGTCCTGTCCAGGGTGGACCCCGCCTCACGCCCGATGTCAGCTGGGCTCGACTCCAGCCCCCCCGTGACCCCGACCCCGGGATAAGCGGTTGAAGATGAATGAATGATTGAATGAATGAATTTACTGTAATTTCACAGTATCATTCTGGAAACTTTGCTGCCCGTCGTTTTACCTCTTTTTAACAGTTCATGTTTTCACAGTTTATATATTTCACTCATATATGAGCTGAAGTTACGTCTACTGTATTTATCTTCACTGAATTGTGACGGCGCAGGATTTACAGGCTGAAGACGAAGGTCCGCGGTCTGGACCTTTTTGTGAGCATGACTCTGAGAGCTGTTGGTATTGTACCTAAAATAATCCAGTGTCATCTGCATACATTTGATGCCCTTTGATTGCATCGTGGGTATGTTTCTATCATTGTATGTGTACAGTAATCCCTCGTCTATCGCGGGGGTTACGTTCCGAAAATGACCCGCGATAAGTGAAATCCGCGAAATAGAAAACTTTTTTTTTTACAATTAGCAACTATTACATGTATACAAATACAGTGACTCACGTGTAGGCCGTTTCACTGCTCTTCAGACTGGGCCGCTGCATCCTCTCCCTCTTCCCCGTCACTGACAGCAAAGTTTTCATACAGCATTCTCGCTTTTGTGCAGATAACGTTTGTATCCAGGGTTATGTTTTTTTTCCTGCAGTCATTAATCCACAGAGCTAATGCCGTCTCCATCCGTACCATGGTCTTGTTGCGGACAGTTACAACCCTTTTTGCATTCGTATTAAAATTGACTGCTGCTGTCGTCCTTATGTTTTTTTCCTCCTTCTTTATGTAACGAACGGAAGATTCATTGATTCCGTAATGGCGAGCAACGGCTGCATAGCTTTTACCTTCCCTTAGCATGTCCAGAAGTTTAACTTTATCTGAGATAGGTAGCATCTTCCGCCGTTTGGGCCCATCCGCAGGTGCTTTTGTCGGTCCAGGCCGTTTCGTCGACATTATGGGTTTAGGAGATGTTCGAAATTACAAGATAATTTGGCCAACTTAATGTAAATTTGCCAAGCTGTTTTATGTACGTACACATAACTGCACGAGACGACAAAATGATAGCACAATTCGTAGCATGTTTTGATACAAGAAGCGGGAGTGAGTTTTTAGCGAATCAGAATGCAGAGCACAATGCACCAAAAAAAAAAAAAATGCATTATGAAAATCCGCGAAATAGCGAATCCGCGATAAGTGAGCCGCGAAGTGGCGAGGGATCACTGTACACTGAGTTTGTGAAGGCGCAGGATTTACAGGCTGAAGACGAAGGTCCGCAGTCTGGACCTTTTTCACGGTGACAAAAAAAAGATGCACAAATTGCAACGTCAAAGTCTTGCGAGGACGACCCCAAGATCAAATCCTTCGACAACCCTTATTTGATCCCTCATATGACGAACCGATATCCAGAAGTTCACAAACAATACCCGGAGCACGTTAGCGGGTAGCGTTCACCGCCAACCAAAAAGCAACCACTCGACCAAACTGAGAGATCCAGCGAAGACAGCGCCACGGCCGAGTCGATCACAAGTAAGATAATGAAGATGAAGCATTTGATGATCCACTGTGTTCCAGGTCCCAGAGGATTTCAACAGCTCCTAAAGCAACACAGACTCTGTTTGAGCGAGAGTTTCCTTTAGAGCGTACTCACACTGTCCTTCCGGACCGCGACCCGGGCTTTAGGGTACTTGTCCCCCCTCCCTCTCTCCCCGCGCCCCAGCCCCGTTTGTACTCACACTGCCTGGGCCTCGGAGAATGCTTCTTGCTGCCTATACGT
Organism: Echiichthys vipera; assembly: GCF_963691815.1. Taxonomy (NCBI): domain Eukaryota; kingdom Metazoa; phylum Chordata; class Actinopteri; order Perciformes; family Trachinidae; genus Echiichthys; species Echiichthys vipera. The sequence continues at coordinate 1,414,932 of NC_139843.1, forward strand.
CATCACGCCGTAACACGTCACACGCATTGATCGCGTGTGTGTGGCTTTGTTTCCAGATCTTTCCGTAGACCTCGGAGTTTTTGTGCGTCTCGTCGACTGTTTTTGAATCTTTTCATCGACCAAATCTGCAGTAAACACTCCACCTCCGCATCACACCAACGTGAACCTTTCACCGCCATTGTTGTTGTTGTTAAATGTCCGCGCATGGTCCCTCCTTCTTTTTACATGTCCGAACAGGCAGACATAACGCTACTGCACTCACACTGCTTAAAGGTACTAGGCTTTAGCTGAAAAACCGGTTTTGGCCCCCGGCCAGAAGGACAGTGTGAGCGCGCCCTTAGAGAGCCTTGTTTGGGAGCGTTCCCAAGTCCACGCCCTCCTTAGATGAGTACTATTAAACTCCATTTATTTGTAATCATATAAAAACATGTATTTCTACTTTCTGACCAACAGAGATCAAACCTGTGGACCACACTGAGTCTCTTACTCCTGCCAGGGTGGACTGGAGTTGTGGTTGTGTCAGTTTTGTGTCTATCTGTGTTTAAATCTCACTGTACTGTCGGGGCTCACAACATAAGCTGGGTAATGCTGTGTAAGCTGTGAATAACCTTCCTCCTGCACGCCCCCTTCCCTGTTCACACGCTGCGATACGACAACGGCCTCCTGGAGGCAGCTGCACGGAAAACAGCATGGATGTCGGAGCCTGTGAATGTTCTCGTGTGTCCAGGTCGTCGTTCTCCTCAAAGCAATTTCAGTCCAAAGCAACTGGACTTGGTTCTTTGTCAGGAAGACGTTTCACCTCTCATCCAAGAGGCTTCATCAGTTCATGTACGCATCTGACCAGGACCAGGACCAGGACCAGGACCAGAACCAGGGCCAGGACCAGGACCAGGACCAGGCTGGGACTGGTCCAACTATCTGGTGTGGAGATCCAGGTCTTTAACCTCTCACAGGCCGATGATGTCACTGGAACCCTTTGTGCTCCAAGTGCCAACGACCGTCGTTAGAGTGACAGTCGTTGGTGGGAAGTTGGTTTGGACTTCGTTAGTGCTGGTCCAGTCCCAGCCTGGTCCTGGCCCTGGTCCTGGTCCAGTCGTTGGTGGGAAGTAGGTCTGGACTTCGGAAGTGCTGGTCCAGTCCCAGCCTGGTCCTGGTCCTGGTCCAGTCTGTGGTGGAAGTTGGTTAGGACTTTGTTAGTGCTGGTCCAGTCCCAGCCTGGTCCTGGTCCAGTGGTTGGTGAAAGTAGGTCTGGACTTCGGAAGTGCTGGTCCAGTCCCAGCCTGGTCCTGGTCCTGGTCCCGGTCCAGTCGTTGGTGGAAGTTGGTTAGGACTTTGTTAGTGCTGGTCCAGTCCCAGTCTGGTTCTGGTCCTGGTCCAGTCGTTGATAGAAGTAGGTCTGGACTTTGTTAGTGCTGGTCCAGTCCCAGCCTGGTCCTGGTCCTGGTCCTGGTCCAGTGGTTGGTGGAAGTAGGTCTGGACTTCGTTAGTGCTCTATTGAGCCTGAACCACAGTCGTTGGAGTCACAGGAGGACGTTTGTGCAACATGGATGTCATGCTTTTAACTACAGCACACGATGTCGCATTATTTCAAAGTACAGTTTATTCTTTTTAGTTAGATCTAAATCTAAATGTTCTTGTTGTTTTTCTTAAACTTTACAGAAACAAACTGAGGCCAGAGAGTAAAAGAGACGTGGACGTGACTCTTCTGAGGGAATCTCATGGAGGGAAACAGAGCGGAACATGAAGCAGCAGCGATATGAACACACTCGACTCGGCTCAGTGGACACAAGAACAAAAAGTGTTTACTGTGGCGGCTTATCTCATCTGTCTCTCCTTATTCTGCTGAATAACGCTGGGGAGGAGGGACCTGAAGTGACCTGAGGAGCTGCTGACTGAGGGCAGAAGGGAGTAAACAAAAGCCCTGGACAAAGACATCTGTCCTCTTCTTAAATCTGAGTGAGGTGGAGGATTTGATACCTGCAGGATCATGGTTCAGAAGCACAGACTGTGTCTTCAATAGGCAAAACCCCGGCTGGATCCGGCCCGCGGGGGCATATTTCCTGGCCCTTTGCGTAGAAGCCTCAGTGGAAAAGTGACTTATGGTCCCTGTCCCCTCTCGCATCTCAGGACAACTCTCTCAGTGCGTCAAACACCGGCGCTCGGACACTTGCTCAACGTGCTTCCTGCAGGAGCGCAGCCACAACGCTCCACCCTCTCTTCTTCGTGGGTGTTACGCAGGTGAACTACAGCACACAATGAACACAGACACGTACACGTCGCTCTACCGCATCGTTGTGACGTAAAGAGAGCTGAGGAAGGCAAAGCTCTGGATCTACCCTCAGTCCTGGTTCCTACCCTCACCCTACATGCTGTTGGGAATTATACAACATTTTAATAACTCCTAATATGTTTCATGTGTAAGAATCTCAATTGGTAAAGTAACTGAAGTAACTGAAGTAATCAGATACATGTAGTGAAGTAAAAAGTTGAGTATTTCCACTGATTTATAGAGAAGCAGAAGAATAAAGAAGCACAGGAAGAAGAAGAAGAAGAAGTCCTGCAACGGGAAATTCAATTTTTTCACTCTATTATTATTCATGTTACACACACACACACACACACACACACACACACACACACACACACACACACACACACACACACACACACACACACACACACACACACACACACACACACACACACACACACACACACACACACACACACACACACACACACACACACACACACACACACAGGCCTAAAATACACACACGCACAAACAGGACCTATATACATGCAATTAATCAATAAATAATGAATCCCACAAAATACACAAGTGAAGGAGAAGAGCCTCAAACTTTCCTTTCGTCCAATACTTGAGTTTAAAACTCTGTTTAACAGATTTGCTGTCATGGCTCGGGCTGACACGATTTATTCAGGGACGTAAGTTTGTGTGCACCCTGCTCTTTTCTGTGTTTTACTTTCAGTGTGGAGAGCGTCAGGAGGCGGGACTGACGCACTCAGGCGAGCACAACATGGCACACCTGGTTCCCATCTCCACCTGATCACCTGCTCCATAAGAACCAGCTCTGACTCCTGGGCCAGATAATCACGTCTCATCGGTCGAGCTTGTCGCCAGCGTTCTCTGCGTCTTGGTAACACGTTAACATTAGAAGATAATCTTGTCCTAACTGTTTTGTCCTCCTCGTCAGCTCGGTGCCTCGCCGCCCTGCCTGCCACGCGCTCGCCTCCAGCCTCCAGCCTCCAGCCCCCTGCCTACACGGACACCTTGTGTTAATCCCTTTTGGACACTTTCTGTTAGTCTTTCGGACTTTGTTAATAAACTCCTGTGTTCATTCGCTCAGTCTTCTGCTTTTGGGTCCTCCTCCTTGACGATACGTAACATTTGTTCCTTTAACCAGGATTGTTTTTGACGAGCTTGTTGCACTTTTGAGGCCTTTTGAACCATTAAAGACAACATCTGCACTCCTGTGTCACTGCAGTGTTTCACAACATCTGTTAATGTGACGCTCAGATTTTGTCCGGCTCCTCATTTTGGATCTTTTTCGTCAACCGACCCCGATTCCACATAAACTGAACAGCCCTGATCTACGACCTGCTGTAAAATACAGATATGATAAATAAAGTACATGATTCAGTCCATGCAAACGTTAGAGCGCGGCCTCTTTAAACAAATATACACATTGAAGCTACAAAATTTAATGCCTCACAAAATGGGGTTTAAGACTTTTTTTTAAGACTTTTGAATTGTTGCTCAATTAATTTGTCAACTTTTAATACTTGTTGAGACCCCGCAGAGGCCCCGGATGGGCCCGCCGCCAGGTCCCAGCCGCGGCAGGAGAGATAAAACTAATCTCACTGCTACAAATCCAGAGCTTATTAATCAATATGCAGCCGTGTTTGTATCCTCTAAAATGTCCCCGAAGCTCCGATGAGGAGAGGGAAAGCCCTCAGAGGACTCATTCGATGTGTCCCCTGCAGCAGCAGCAGCAGCAGCAGCAGCAGCAGCAGCAGCAGCAGCTCTGCCTGACTGTGCAGTGTCCTCCTCACACTGCAGGCACGCTCAGTCTTAATCTGGCTCCGCGGGTCGCTCTGCTGAACATTGCCTCAGAATAGGACAGCAGATCTAAACCTGGAGCCCCGTGACCCGAGCTGACACCAGGGCTCACGGCGCTCTGCCTGCACGCCGCAGAGGCCTGGCTCTTCCCGTCACCCAGTGACGTGCACGGGGCGACTGCTACCCCCCCCCCCCTTTCCAGCCCTTGTGGCCCAATCGTTGATAAGCATGTGTTAAAGTGCCCTCTTCAGCGGCGAGGACGCGCTTTATGTGGCTTTGTTTTACTATTCACCCAAAAAGTCTGTGCACGCCACTGCCGTTACCCAACACTGCTGGGGAGCAAAGAGTGTGTGTGTGTGTGTGTGTATGTGTGTGTGTGTGTATGTGTATGCATGTGTGTGTGTGTGTGCGTGCGTGCGTGTGTATGTGTGTGTGTGTGTTTGCGTGCGTGCTTGCGTGTGTGTATGTGTGTGTGTGTGTGTGCGTGCGTGCGTGTGTGTGCATGCGTGTGTGTGCGTATGCATGTGTGTGTGTGTGTGTGTTCGTGTGTGTGTGTTCGTGTGTGTGTATGTGTGTGTGTGTGTGTGTGTGCGCGTGCGTGCGTGCATGTGTGTGCGTGCGTGTGTGTGTGTGTACAGTATGTGACTGTAGAGGGAACTTCAGGTGTTGTGTTGATGTGTAAATGCTGAGAAAAGCAGTTTTGTGGCAAAGTCACTCTTCCGGTTTGTTCCACACTAAACTGACGCTGCAGCTCCCAGGCTGCTGATATCAGCGCCGCTGCACACACTCGCCCGTCTCCACCGTCTCCACCGTCTCCACCGTCTCCACCTGTGACCAGCTGATAACTGTTAATGCAGGCGGCGCCGCGCTCATCCACCGATATCAGTTATAATCCTCACGGCCGACGCTTCCATCAATATGAATGCATGCTCCGGGTCCAGTGCACGAGCCACAGCGCACGGTTCACAGTGCACGAGATAGAGCGCACGAGTCACAGTGCACGAGCCACAGCGCACGAGTCACAGTGCACGAGTCAGAGCGCACGAGTCGCAGCGCACGAGTCACAGTGCACGAGTCACAGCGCACGAGTCACAGCGCACATTCACGTCAACAGTTTAAAAAACAAAACACACTCGACCAGACTGCTGAGTCATGAGTCACCTGCATCCCCTCTCTGTAGACGGGACTCTGGGATGAGAGACTCGCTGAGTGTCGGACACTAAACACGAGTCATGATGACTGAAACTGTTTTCGTCCCCGAGGAAAAGAAACGCAGCAGCTGCAAAGTGAAGTCAAAGGAGTGTCCGCAAATACAAAACACACAAAACACAAACGTATAAAAAATAGATAACAGCTTTATCCACTGAGCTCTGATTAGCTTTAGCAACGAGCAGCCGACAGACCGTTAAATTAGAGATATCAGAGGGTAATGTCACCTTTAGTCGTCCAAACTCAACCGTCTCCTTTAGAGACTAAACTTAACCTTCACCTTCCAGTCACTGTCTCACAGCATCAAATAGAGGTCCTATGTCAGGATCCCTGTTCTTTCAGCCTCTTCCTTTCCTGTTGTGCTTGTGTTTGTCTCCTCTGTCTGTTGTTGTCTGTCTGTTGTTGTTGTTTGTTGTTTCCTCATTTCCGTGGTAACCCCTCGTCGGTCGGCTCCCGTACTTTGTCGGTTTGAATCTTCACGCTCGTTTTTTTTTGTTGTTAACCTTTTGTTCTCTGTTGTTGTAGTCTCCCGTGATCCCGTCCCTGTCCACCCTCGACTGTCTCGTCACGTTCTGTTTGTTTGTTTCCCTGTTTTTGGATTCCCTTGTTTCTGTGCAATTAAATATTCGTCGTCCAAACGTTATTTGTGTCTGATTTATCGCGTTATTCCCCGCACCGTTCATGACACTTTCTTTCCTTAAACATCATCTGACCCCGTCGATGAGAACACGTGGACCAGTGTCTCGGCCATGAGGAGCAGCAGTGTAGCATCAGCGTAGCATCAGTTTAGCAGCAGTGTAGCAGCAGTGTAGCATCAGTGTAGCATCAGTGTAGCAGCAGTGTAGCAGCAGTGTAGCAGCAGCGTAGCAGCAGTGTAGCATCGGCGTAGCAGCGGTGTAGCAGCGGTGTAGCAGCAGTGTAGCAGCAGTGTAGCATCAGTGTAGCATCAGTGTAGCATCAGTGTAGCAGCAGCGTAGCAGCAGTGTAGCATCAGTGTAGCATCAGTGTAGCAGCAGCGTAGCAGCAGTGTAGCATCAGTGTAGCAGCAGTGTAACAGCAGTGTAGCAGCAGTGTAGCAGCAGTGTAGCAGCAGTGTAGCATCAGTGTAGCAGCAGTGTAGCAGCAGTGTAGCAGCAGTGTAACAGCAGTGTAGCAGCAGTGTAGCATCAGTGTAGCAGCAGTGTAGCATCAGTGTAACAGCAGTGTAGCAGCAGTGTAGCAGCAGTGTAGCATCAGTGTAGCATCAGTGTAGCAGCAGACCTGTTCCTCCACAGCACAGTAACAGTGCTGTTGCTGAGAGATGGAGGTCTATAATGAGGGATGGTTGGCCCCTCCAGCAGCAGCATCGAGGCCTCCCCAGAGAAACCAAACCACTGAGCTCCAGCCTCCTCTGCAGAGCAGACGAGCAGCTCGCGGCTCAATCCACAACCACTGCTGCAGAGGAATTAACGGACGGCAGCCGGAGTGATTTGTCTTCCATTGATTGGTTATTCTGTATTCTATTCAGAGCGTTTCTCTTTATGTTCGTTCCACTCTACACAAGTGAATCAAGGCAAAACAACCCCTCTGTGTGTGTGTTCAGCTCGGTTATGTAACACTCCACCGCTGCTATTTTCATCACAACAACCAGGAAAGAGCAGCGCGGTGACCACGAGCCCCAGCAGCAGCCCACCGGCCCTGAGGAGGAGAGTGTACTCTGAGTGTTTCAGGATCATCATGAAAACACATCTGCTGAGACACGGCAACAAGGAACCGAGCTGTTTGTGCTCGGGAAATATGGAACAGACTCGAGTCCAGGCAATCCAAGGTCCTGACCCTGAAGCTGGAGCAGCCCTTTCTCATCCCCCCGTGTCAGAAAACACCGTTTTGATCTCCGCTCGCAGTCTACGGTCAAAACACACCGCGTGTAAATCCGTTCACTGTGATATTAGAGAGCACTCCCACTGTGCCTCCGTCCCGTGCCCCGTGCTTTAGGGTCCTTGTCCCCCCCCCCAGGCCCGTTTGTAC